>NC_133206.1:4260000-4275000 GCF_958299795.1 Porites lutea
TCGAAAAACTCTCGGAAGATCCAATCGCTTGCCGAGTGAGAAGCGACATATTATAAGAGATACAAGCGGCTCCGAAGATTTCTCGGTTGGAGATCTCGCACCAGCAGACAGCAAAAGTTCAAAATGGCCGCAAAAGAAAGCAAATTTCTCCTATCGATATTAAAGTAAATGATCATTATTCTAACAACGTTTTTCTTCGAATATGCGCTCGGGCGCTTATTGAAAATTTCGGCGCAAAGGATGGGAGTTTTTGAAAGGAGTGCGCTTAATCGAGGAGCGCATTGGTTATCAAGCGTACTAACGCCCATTACACAAAGGGGGCGAGGAGGCGAGGGGGCGCTTATTTGATATTTTGGCCTAGGAGGAGAGCGCTTATTTCGGGGAGGACGCTTATTCGAGGAAATACGGTATTATAACCTGATCGGATGTGAGAGCCCCCTGTGGCTAAAGCTCAGACCCAATTTTATTTTTCACCAAACGAAAAAGTTTCAAAAACTCCCCAGGTAAGGTCAATTTTCTTCTAATAACACTAAAACAAAACAAAACAAAGTAGATAAAATGAATCTAAATCGACGTTTCAGCTGGTTAAACTGGCCTTCTCCGTCCCATTTGCTTATTTGCTAATTCTCCTTTTTTGGTTTCCAACCTCTCGATGATTCGAACTCTCAATAACTGGAAATTTATTAGATTTCCCTATAAGGCTCGAGTTACCGGGAGTTGACTGTAGAGCATTTTCATTCACGTGGTCAGCAGCTTTGCAAATTTATCGGAACAAATTAAAGAAGGTTTCTACCCAAGACAAAGGTTCAACTCCCACAGGAGGACTGGTTTGAGACCCAGCATGGCAGCTGTTTTAAAGTTTTCGTACACCAATATTGCTGACGTGAAGTCAGGTAAAACCGCTTTACAGACCGGTCTTCCCTTTCCTGAAAAAGGCGAGTTAAAACAGCCGACTGGGTTTATGGGTGATCCGCAAAAAAGTAGAGAAACAATTTTTAGTTAGAAACTGACTTTAAAAACATATATAGTCAACTCTCTCTTAAGGCCGACATTTTTGGGGCCAGCTCTAAGTGTCCGTCTTATAAAGAGTCAAATAAAAGGAGTCAAGAAAGGCAGGGACCAACTTTATAGGTGTCCGTTTTACAAAGGTGTCTGTCTTATAGGAGTGTCCGTTTTACAAAGGTGTCTGTCTTATAGGGGTGTACGTTTTACAGAGGTGTCTGTCTTATAGGGGTGTCCCTTTTACAGAGGTGTCTGTCTTATAGGGTTGTCCGTTTTACAAAGGTGTCTCTCTTATAGGGGTGTACGTTTTACAAAGGTGTCTGTCTTAAAGGGGTGTCCATTTTACAAAGGTGTCTGTTTTATAGGGGTGTCTGTCTTATAGGGGTGTCCATTTTACAAAGGTGTCTGTCTTATAGGGGTTTCCATTTTACAAAGGTGTCTGTTTTATAGGGTTGTCCATTTTACAGAGGTGTCTGCCTCATAGGGGTGTCCGTTTTACAAAGGTGTCTGTCTTATAGGGGTGTCCGTTTTACAAAGGTGTCTGTCTTATAGGGGTGTCCCTTTTACAGAGGTGTCTGTCTTATAGGGTTGTCCATTTTACAAAGGTGTCTGTCTTATAGGGGTGTCCGTTTTACAAAGGTGTCTGTCTTATAGGGGTTTCCATTTTACAAAGGTGTCTGTTTTATAGGGTTGTCCATTTTACAGAGGTGTCTGCCTCATAGGGGTGTCCGTTTTACAAAGGTGTCTGTCTTATAGGGGTGTCCGTTTTACAAAGGTGTCTGTCTTATAGGGGTGTCCATTTTACAAAGGTGTCTGTTTTATAGGGGTGTCCATTTTACAGAGGTGTCTGCCTCATAGGGGTGTCCGTTTTACAAAGGTGTCTGTCTTATAGGGATGTCCATTTTACAAAGGTGTCTGTCTTATAGGGGTGTCCGTTTTACAAAGGTGTCTGTCTTATAGGGGTGTCCGTTTTACAAAGGTGTCTGTCTTATAGGGATGTCCGTTTTACAAAGGTGTCTGTTTTATAGGGGTGTCCATTTTACAGAGGTGTCTGTCTTATAGTGGTGTCCGTTTTAGAAAGGTGTCTGTCTTATAGGGGTATCCATTTTACAGAGGTGTCGGTCTTATAGGGGTGTCCGTTTTATAGTGGTGTCTGTCTTATAGGGGTGTCCACTTTACAAAGGTGTCTGTCTTATAGGGGTGTCCGTTTTACAAAGGTGACTGTCTTATAGGGATGTCCGTTTTACAAAGGTGTCTGTTTTATAGGGGTGTCCATTTTACAAAGGTGTCTGTTTTATAGGGGTGTCCATTTTACAGAGGTGTCTGTCTTATAGTGGGGTCCGTTTTAGAAGGTGTCTGTCTTATAGGGGTATCCATTTTACAAAGGTGTCTGTTTTATAGGGATGTCCGTTTTACAAAGGTGACTGCCTTATAGGGGTGTCCATTTTACAGAGGTGTCTTACAGTGGTGCCCGTTTTACAAAGGTGTCTTTCTTATAGTGGTGTCCGTTTTAGAAAGGTGTCTGTCTTATAGGGGTATCCATTTTACAGAGGTGTCGGTCTTATAGGGGTGTCCATTTTACAAAGGTGTCTGTTTTATAGGGATGTCCATTTTACAGAGGTGTCTTACAGTGGTGCCCGTTTTACAAAGGTGTCTTTCTTATAGTGGTGTCCGTTTTAGAAAGGTGTCTGTCTTATAGGGGTATCCATTTTACAGAGGTGTCGGTCTTATAGGGGTGTCCATTTTACAAAGGTGTCTGTTTTATAGGGATGTCCGTTTTACAAAGGTGACTGTCTTATAGGGGTGTCCATTTTACAGAGGTGTCTTACAGTGGTGCCCGTTTTACAAAGGTGTCTTTCTTATAGTGGTGTCCGTTTTAGAAAGGTGTCTGTCTTATAGGGGTATCCATTTTACAGAGGTGTCGGTCTTATAGGGGTGTCCATTTTACAAAGGTGTCTGTCTTATAGGGGTGTCCGTTTTACGGAGGTGTCTGTTTTATTGAGGTGTCCGCTTTACAGAGGTGTCTGTCTTATAGTGGTGTCCGTTAAGAGAGGATCGACTGGATTCCTAAAATGTTTTATCGTAGTAAGCCAACAACTATGTTTTTAATTTGACCCAATTACACTAGAGGCGTTTTGTAGTCAACATGCATGTTTTGACATCATCCCCGCCAATGAAAGGTGGCATGCAAGGACAAATATTTTTGGTGCCATTAAAATACAGTGATTAACCCAAAGGAGTCATAGCGACATTACCTCGTCATCTGAAGTACATGAAACAGCGTGTCTTGCACCACTACAAAATTTTCTTAACACTCCTGGGGAGTCAAGCATGGCTCCTACGAATAGTACAAGATCATGATAATAGGATTAGTCTCCAATCATCTTGAGTCATCGAGGGTCACGACGACTCACAACGACAGTCTCCAGTCGCTATGAGACGTCAGTTGAGTTGGTTTGCCTCAAATCACTGGGTTACTCATACAAACATAGATTTGAAAATTAGTTCTCGGGATCTTCTCTTGGGAGAGTAATCAGTCTTAATTCTTCTACCACGTAAACGCTTTGTTTGGTGCAACAAGCTTAATATCCAAAAACACTTAAACACTTGCTAAAAACAACTAAATAGCTCCATGGGTGTGATATTCCTACCAACGAGTTTCTGTTTGTATAGTTTTTCATTAAAAACGCTAAACAACAAAGAAACAACCAACCAAAACGCAATAAATAAGGAGTGCAGCCTTCGGTGAAGAAGTAATTTGCTGTCTACCAACTGAGTTACAGTCAAACCAAGAAAACTGTGAGGGGCGAGAGCTAAAAAGGTGGATTATATTTAGCCCTTTTTCCAACTCGACGAACTCCCGCGGAAACGGCTGCCACGCAGGTCAACTGTAAGGTGAACAGATCAACGTCAGAGTGATTTTAAACGTGAAGTATCCAGCGCTACACCTTCGCCAGAGCGAATCGAGGGATAATCGTCGAAAGAAAAAGTTCCCTTATTTTCAGTTTCAGGTTTAGATGCGCATGAAGATGTTTGGTCCATCGTGAACGATGATGATCAAAACTTCCATTTCAGTTGAGCATAGTTAACAATTATTGGTTCCTTTTTTTTTTTTAAGAATAATCAAGATCGAGGTAAGTTTTGTCAACCGTGGCCAAAGGCTTATAACACTTGCCGAGTCCTTGATTATACCGGATTTCACAAAAGCCGAATCTAATCAGAATTGTACTGAAGAAAATAACGACAAACACAGCGCACCAAGGAACATAGTTTCAAATTGCACGTGGAAATTGTGCATTGCGCGCGCACGAAACTAATCTGTACTTTGTGCTTATTACCAAAATTAACTGTAGGATCTTAGCCAATGAGACAGTTTAGAGAGTACCATGTATAATAACAACAACAACAACAATAATAATAATAATAATAATAATAATAATAATAATATAAACTATAGGAAAAATGTCTAATATACCTATCCTTCCTTTGCGAGCGATCCTCTCAAATAACCTGTTGATAAATATCACGTAAAAAGATAAACGATGACTTAAGTTATGTATTCATCATTTCCTATATTAACTCTCACCATCTGTCTAAAGAAAACGAAAGAAATGCCAGTGCACCAATTACTAGTCCCTTGAAGCAACCTTTATACATGCGATTTTTTTCTGCGCTGTAGCGGCGCCTGAGGCGAGAGAGACAGTATTCTTCATCCCCTGCTGTGACTGGCAACAACTCCTTCTTCATACATTTATTATTTTTAAAAACTCCAAAATGGTTTTACTCCAAAGAAGGGCTTGGCAAGTAATAAAAATAAACGTAAAGGAATAAAAAAAGGGATCAAAAAAGCCCACTCTATGACGATTACCATCAGCTTTGTTTCAAGCCTGTAGGGTACTAAACATGAACCACCCTTGACTGAGATATGATTTGCTTTCTTAAAAACAATTGCAAGAAAAAGCCTACACCAAAAATCCAAAATGTTAATGCGGAGAGTGATCGTCTTTTAAAAAACCTGTTATAAAAAGCAGAGAGAACTTTGTCTCATGATAAGCAAGTGTTTACGGGCCGGGCCTCCTTTTTCTAACAAATAACTGATGAAATTATCTGTAAGTGAATATTTTGAACTAAGTTTGCATACCCTTCTTTATTCATTGACGGTTTTCCAAAGTTTGGACCTAAAAAACAAACAAACAAGGAATAACGTTAACAAGGCAAGGAAAAAATAGAATTAAGAAAACATGAAACGCTTTGCCAGGTGTAACTTCCCTCGGGGCCTCTCAAGCAAACTTGGTATGTCCACTCGACAACTGATGAAAAAACTAAACTTGGAGAAATGCAGAGGTCTACAAATCAGGCGAGATGTAACCCAAGCATTAGTCTTCTACATTTCTACTACTCACATTCGAACCACTATTCTCACTGCATAATTAATTAGCTCGTCACAAGAATTCTTTATAATCTTGCGCATTTCCTCGCGGGATCGCGCATGCTCGCAGCGGTTGTAATGCTTTGCGCCCCTCGACTATAAGATTCGCCACTCCGTCTGAAAAATGGTCATTTTTAATGATGGTGCTCCGGGACCACGGACAATTTTCGCGATCTAAACCCACACCATTTCCTGGTGGCCGTTGAGAACTTGAACGTTTCTCCTCGTTGCATTCCTATTACTTAATATTATGCGGTGAGGTAATGAGTATGCATTGCTGTGAGGAAATGTTACGCGTTTTCTTGCTGATAGTTTTGGGAATTAGCGTAGTATAATACTACACCAGCTCTAAAAGATGGATTTTCGAGAGTTGTAAAACACAGCACGGAGTCAGCAATCTGTTCTCTTGTGAAGATAAAGTAAACAAATTTACCATTTTTAATTTTCAGTTGAACCAACTCCATGCAGGCTTTAGCATCTTCGATTGAACAATGGCCATCTAATCCATTTTGAATCTTTTTACTGTACATAGAAAAAGTTTCAATTACATCGCAAGAAACACAGAAGTGCAGGCCAAAGATTACAAATGAATATTGCCACTAAACAAACTGGAAATTACTGAGATGCCCTTGGAAAAAGGTGGAAAGTACGCACGCGATTGAACACTTACTTCAAAAACTGTTTAGTGAGGCATTTGAGTGAAGATTTAAATAAAGGACCACTACTACTGTCATATAAGACTGAAGTGTCAATCACACGTCTGTGATGCAGCTAGAAAGAAATAAATATAAGGTAAACATTAGAGAAATACAATGATTTCTATACAATCAGAGAATATCTTGACAGATGAAATAAGAATACCTTAAAGATTGAAGGTTTCAAGGCTATTTTGTTACTAGGGAAATTAGACGCATCTTACATAAGTTGCGTTTTAGGAATCCAAAACGAATGGATAAAGAGAGAAACCTTTCTTGGCGGAATAATGGTCACGTTTTTTATTTTCTTTCAAAACGCCGGACAACAGTTGACATTAAACTGTGAAAGGAACTCACCTTCAAGGCTCGCAGATCATTTTCCAAGGAATGTCCGATCAGAATTGTATCATGCGGCAGAAGATCGATTAAACATTTTTGGACATCATCTAATGATGTAGTAACATTTTCAAGTGTCTTCTTTGTAATGCCACTAAACCTTCACAAAAAAAAAGGGGGAGACGCAAGTAAGTATCTATACCCTTAACTTGAAGATCTTAGAGGATTTCCCGCAAGACTAATGGATTTTGTGCTGTTGCTATTTTTGCGTAATTTTCTATAAATAATAGGGAGATTTAGAGTCGCGTAACGTTTCTTTACTTCTACCAAAAAAATAAGTAGTTTCACGTTTTTTTCACCTAAAAGAATTGTTTTTAACTGTTTTTATCTGCTCATGTTTTATCTTGAGAAATTTTCAACTTGAGTCTACCGTTGGCCGTTTGCCAAAATGTCACTCTAAATCTCTCTATTATCTATAGAAGATTTTTTCCAGCGCAGGACATTACGGAAATATTTCCATTTTACTTTACTGGCACTTTTACTGCAGATCACTTGTCATATGTTAGCAGGTGCAGCCATACCGGCAAGGTCACGAAAAACACTAGTACGATTAAGAAAAAAAAGAAACTGTCTTGCTTTGCGTTGCAGACGCTGCCTTATTTCCTCGGCAGCCGTTCTCTGCGGCCACATAACTTAAAATCTGAATCTGGTGAAAAGGAGCGGACCCATAACTTAAACTCTGCTGAAAAGTCTTTCTAAATAAATAAGTATTCGCAAGAGAGGATAAAACTATCCTCTCTTGGTATTCGACTAAACTACTGAATACAGCCCAACTTTGGAACAAACAACAAAACAGGTCCTGATTGGCAACCACTCCACAAGCCACTAATTAAATATACAGAGACATATGTTTTCATTGCTGAACCACAATATAGTTAAACTTAAGTCTTGGCTTGCATTGCTCTTCATATCCATTGCCGAGCCACTACGGCTTCAAAAGTTGCCCCTTTAATTTTCATCTACTGGTCAACTATAATTTGAGCGAGTTGGATTAATCGCGAGGAGCTTGAAATAACTTACTTAGTTTTGTAGTCTATTATTGGCCTGGTAGGTTTAACAAGTGTGTCGTAAATTACATTAAACGATTCATCGACGACTGAGATTCTTGTAAACTCCAATCCCTCTGCTGTTTCACACTATAAAAACAAGCAAACAAACAAAAACTCTTAGGGGGAGACATGGAAGGGAGGATGGAAGGAATAGGTTCTCTTCTTTTCTCACTCGCGCGCTTTTACCCCCCGCTTTTTCTTCCTCCTTTAAGCGCCGCCACCGTGACGTAGGCTTCTTCTCTACGTATAAAGGTGGATTTCCACTGTCGCGTTATTTTTACGTGCGTAAATAGATAGAGGATATTACACAGTGGCGCGAAGATATGAATTTTATTTTCGAGTGGCAAAGCGCGAGTGAGTAAAACATTGTTTTTGCCACGAGAAAATAAAATTCATATTTTCAAGCCGCCGTGTAAGAAACTAATGAAATGACAGTCGGGATCATTTCGGGGGCTGTACAGTACTTTCCTGTGGCTGACACTGTTTATATTCGGGTACAAAGAGGATTACTTTGAGTCTGAGAAAGAAATGGTTAAGGTGACTCGACCCAGTTTTTTGGGGGGGGTACCATCCTACTTTGAAGCTCTCTGGTATCCCCACCTTTACTTTGATCGTAAGTCTAACATATAGCATGGATAACATATAGATCAATCTACAATATAGCATAAAATTTTTGGCGATCGGAGTAAATGTCACGTGGTTATAGTGCCACGCCTCTTTGGGGTCTGAGTGAAAATTCTGCTAGTGCTGGCATTTTTTTGTGAAAATCTCTCGGCTACATATTGTTCGCATTAGTGCCTTGCGTTGACCAGCGTTTCACCAAAATCGCAAAGAACCAATGCGAGAAATTCAGCGGTTTCCAAATTTAGGTCATAATTTATGTGAAAATGATAAGCAAACTTTACACGTATATATCTAATAAACTATGGGATTCATCCCTTTATTTTGGGAATGTTTATAACAGATGGGTCCTTGCAAGTCAGCAAACAGCTTTAGGGCCTTATAAATGCACGCGATTTCGAGCAATGCAAACATATAGAAATTATAGTTTTAGCTATTTGTTGACGTTTGTCAGCGTTTAAGAGTGCTTCACACGAAAAAAGCATTTTCTTAAAAACTCGTAGTTTTTTTCCTTCAAATTTTTTCAGGGCAACAATTAATTAACTAAGTACCCGGATTTTGAATTTCATGGTCATTGAAAAACTGTGCCCTTATCTCTTGTAAGCCCAAACTTGAGAGAACATGGAAGATTTTTAGCGTTTTGGCTGAGTTTGTGCTTTGGGACTTTTCTATTGTTTTAAGTCTGTCATGATACAACATTCTTGTTCAGCACGCGTGCAATGACCGCGCTTGGCTGACTTCCGAATGCTCACCGAGATATGTTAATTTAGTATGAGAAAATAGAAGGGAGTCCCGTCATGTAACGTCTCCAGCAAGCTGAGTGTACATCATGCCGAGAATTAAAAACTCTTGAAAGAAAATGGCCGGGGTGTTGAATGCTATTCGGGCGAGAGAGGAAGTTCACGGAGAAGAGATTGTGTAGGATTTCTTGATTTTTTTTTTTGCAAAGACACAAGAAGCACGAGAATTGATTAAAAATTGTTAGTTAAACCCCCATGTATAACGCGATTGCCTGTCTCACTGTACCAAAATTATCATATCTCGGTGAGCATTCGGAAGTCAGCCAAGCGCGGTCATTGAAGATTGATCTATATTAATTACCCATGCTATATGTTAGACTTATGATCAGAGTATAGGGGGGGGGGGGGGGGGGGGGATACCAGAGAGCTTCAAAGTAGGATGGTAACCTCACAATATAACTGGGTCGAGTCACCTTAAGGCTGAGCACTCGAATAAAAGTTAATGGGCAGTGACTTTCAAATGGCTTATTACTATATTCTTACAGTGATATCCTTTAAATTTTAAAAGAAAGTGTTGTTCTTTCCAGTGGTAATTTATAGGTCTCTGCCACAGATAGAAAAAAATCGTTGTACTGGCCCAGGTGTTCAAAAGCTGGATAACGCTATCCACTGGATACATCTCTATCCACCGACCAGCGCAAATAGTTTCCTTGATGCGGCGTATCCGCTGCGGCGGGATAATGATTTACACGGTGGATATCGATGCAATATACCAAAATCTGAACAACTGAGGCCTGGTATTTGCAAGTGATGAAACGGAACTACCGATTTTGGTGTTTTTGGACTCATTTGAGCGGAGTGAACCACACCTTGACTCCTTCTGTTTAAGGCACCAAATAAAAGATATGAAATGCGAAAGAATTTTAAAAAAGTCGGTGATACAATTAAACTAACATTGATAAAATACTTACAACAGCGTCTTTAAAGGACAGCTGCTTTAAGCATGGGAGAAGGAAACACGACGTTGTTTACAGGGTAAAAAATTAGAGTCTCCACATAGTGAATATAATTTCAACTTCAAATTGCATTTTGACAATACATATAGTGCTAAAAAATGACATTGGCTTCTAATTAAGACCAAACTGGTTCACTTTATTTCAATTACTATATGCTGCATATCTCAGGATACAAATACTTGGCAGTTGTCTTGTCCAAAGGCATCCTATGAACATCAACTTCGGTCTGTAGTCCACCCAGGTCGTTTTCCTTCGAAGAGAACTCTATTCTAATAGGAAATGGATTAAAATTTTATCCTGCCAACAAGCAGACTAGGAAAGTTAACAACGTGGTGGGAAAATCACGCGTGTTTTGGATTCAGTTTAAGTAGGAACCAGGTCCGTAGGTATCTTGCAAGAACCCTGTATGATATTTTAAAAATTTTTAACCATACTTTCGCATCCATAGAGGGATAAATGCATTTCCTTAAAAATAAATGTTGTTGTTGTTTTCTTTAAATGAACATCTCGCAGAAAAGGGTGATTTACAGACTATTATCTGTAAAACATTTTTCGGTATTCGGTACTTACGTTCCCACAGAAACAATGAAATATAATTAGCTTCTTAGCTTTCCAAGGAAAATGCTAACGAGCATACTCGACTTATTCTCAATACCCAAAAGTAGCGGTAGCCTGCGACAGAAGTAGACTTAACAAAGTTTGAGAAAAGAGGAACCACAAACCTCAGCACGTGACGTAAGCAAACAACAACTGAATCCTCAGAAATTCCTTTGATATTCTCGAAGCATTCTTTGAGTAGGTCTTTACTGAAAGTAAAACAAGATGAAAGAACAGAAATCTTTGACATAATACTTACTTCCCCACGATGGGCGACCTATTCCCGGGAAGACATTTTGAAATCCCATCAGGGACACCAATTTACTTAGCATGTGTGCAGACGCCCCCTCCCCCTCCCCTGTAAAAAAAAAATCAGGTAGAGAGGGGAGGGGGGGCGGTCTAAGTTACTTGGTATACGGTCAAACCCATTTCTCGGCACCAGCCGATTAGGCGTCGTAGATAAAATACATTACATATTTACATAGCCTGAAAAAAATCAAGGCTTCGTACCAAGTTTCGAATTCGTCGTAGCCGCTGAACAAAAGCGCAGAAGACTTATTTGTGCAGGGTTAGCCTCGATCTTAATTAAAATATTCACAAATACTGGCGAGAATTTGAGTTTAAAACAATAGACAATTGTACTCAGGTCTTCTTCGGACTGGAATTTGTAAATATATTTACCTTTGGTCGAGGCTAACTTTGTATAAATGAGTCTTCTGCGCTTGTATTCAGCGGCCTCGACGAATTCGAAATAGGACGAAAGCCAATTCAAAATCCCGGTTTCTCTTCATGATTTTTTAAAACAGCAGTAGGTTTGCAGAAAAAGAAATATACAGAGAAATAACACCCATTGAGTAAACTTTCAGTGAAGTTACGACTAGTTCTGCAAATTTAAGACAGTTTCGCAATCAAATTGTTTTAGAAAATCGTTTTGGTGTGGAAATTCGAAACTTGGCAGAAGGGTAGGTCAGCAATAGTGGAAAACATTGTCCTTGATGTTTAATGGGAGAAATCAGCAGTAAAAATGATCAGTCCATTCGAGTGCGCTCAATATTGATATAAACAGATGACCTCGACTCGGTTACCCCGGCACAATGTAAGTCAATTAATTTTCGGTTCTAAGAAAAAGTAAACCAAAGACTTCCCTCAACACTATGTATCTATAATAATTATACCAGGAATATATATATTTTTAACACTTGAAGGTTGTACCATCTTGTTGAAGCAAAGGATATTTCTCTGTAATACCTATAAGCTTACATTAAGCTTTCATAAATAGCAAAACAAATTAATAAGATTTACATACAGCTCCAAACATGTATATCTATTATGCATAAAGCAATTTCATATCGTTCCATATCAATAGTTAGTGCAAATGGAGTCAAACATGTACAGTGAAACTTGTATAATTTAAGCAGACACCTCAGAGAATGCTGTAGTGCCCACTTTATACAAAGTTTCTTCCTACTACATACAGGTTTCGATAGAAAATGTCATATGAGGCAGACCTACCAACTCTCACAATTCTGCCGTGAGTCTCACGATTTTTTAACTTTTCTCACGGTCTCACGACCAGACTCCCAATCTCATGGTTATCTGGGAAATATTGTAAATTGATGTATTGCCTTGTTGAATAAAAACATAAATTTTGTGGGGAAATTCTTGTGCCTGGATAAGCTTTGACTATTTTAGCCATGAAGTTGTCTTAGCCCAAAGAAATGACTCTGCTGTATGTTTCGTCACTGTGATAACCTATTTTCTGGCCTCTTAAAGTCATCAAAGAAAAAGCGGCATCTAATTTGTTACATAAGGGACCACACTAAAGCAAGGGTATATTAAAATAAACAGTTGATTCCCCTAATGGAAAAGGGGTCGTTTAATGTTGATCGGGAAAAAATAGAATGTCACTACTTTTTGTAGAATCTCCCGATTTTTTTCATGAGTCTACAGATTTTCCTTATCAGGGGTTGGCAGGTCTGTATGAGGAGCTAAGTACCATAAAAGGCGGAAACATTTGGAATACTTCCAGAGATATGATGAAATACATTTGCATTAATATCTTTATTTGTCCGGAGCAATTAATTAAACCTAGATTGTACCTCAAATTTTAAGATATCAAATGAGTGAAACAAGCTTTATACAAACAAAAATGAAATGAGAAAGTAACTCACTTATGTAATTTACAGAAGTGCCCTGGTGACACCAGCCAATCGCTGAAGGGCAAGACGGTCGCCGCCGTTCTGTCTTCTGGGGCAGAAAAACACAAAAGTTTTCTGGCACCAATCAGAATTCAGAACGGCAGCGACCGTTTGGAACTGGTCTGGTAAGACATTGTCCCCAGGGGCTCTTCTCGCTGTTCTTTACTTTTCTTTGTGCCATATTTTTCCGCCCGTTTAGACTTTCCCTCGCCCCCACTATCTGCTCCTGGCTCTCCGAGGATGGGGTAAGATAAGTTAACAATAATAGACAGATTATTATAGGTGGGTTACTCATTTTTACAGTTATCCCTGGAAGAAGAAATGGAAGTAAGGAGCTGACTGGCAGCCACTGAGATTGAGCTGAGGAGAAAGGAAATTGAAAGAGAAGAGAAAGAGTTGAAAGGAAAAGAAGAAAGGTTAAAACAAAAAGCAAAAGAAATTAAAAACACAGTAACAGAGGCGAAGCGGGTAGCTGCCCAACTGCAACTAATGGCAGGGCAGCTAGACTGCTTGGCTAACCAAATTCTAGAAGAGACCAAAAAGTTAAAGAAGAAGTAAAAGAAAAACACCAGTGTAAGAAAATTTTATTGATAACAAACCGTTTCTTTTAATCAAAGTCAAAGTGCAAAGTTTTTAAATGTAAACAAGTCTAAGTCAGACCTGTTATGCAAGAAAGATAACATATTTGTTCAGTATCTAAAAAATAAAAGGAAAATGGTTCTTCTAATTTCTTGTATCCTGTATGGTCTCTTCTTGCTCCATGGAATCCACTCCATCTAACATCCTCCACTTCCCGCACCACACTACTCTCTTCGTGGAATCTATTATACTAGATCTTTACAGACATCCAGTAAGCAGCACCTCCTCTCTCATACACTGCATGTTTTTTCCCATCATCTACAGAGTATTCCCAACCAAGGAAGCACCTAATTATAAAATCAGTCAGATAAAAAGAGATTATTATATACACAAAAGTCAAAACAAAATAAATAAATAAATAAAGGCAATATTATCACTTTAAATCTTAAAATAGGTGAGTTAAACCACAAACAACCCCCCCCCCCCCCAAGCAATGGTAAAAAAAATATGTCTCCCTTGAATTATAAATTTTTGTAACTTCAAGCATTCTGTCAGGATAATCCAAAGACTGATTTCTAATCTTAAACCAATAGCTAAAAGGCAAGGCTATGTGAAATATATTAGCAGAGGCAGTACAACAGCAAATTTTAAAGAGGGGCTTTAGAGCTATTATAATGGACCACCTATAGTCATGGAATGATTGGGTCTTTACTAAGTTACTCCTACTGAGAAATTACCACAAAGCTACATCAGCTGGGTGATAAAACTTTATAAGCTGGGTGATAAAACTGTACGAGCAGGCCCCGAAGATTGTTGGAACTGGACAGTGTCACTTGATGTAACTGACAATAGCATGGAGTCCAAGTAAGTTAAAAAGCATCAATGATTGAAAATTAAACTGATGCCCCTGCACTCCCACTCCCAGTAGATCCCCTGCCTTGACATTACCTAATAAACATACATTGATACTCGTGTCATTTTCTGAACTCGTGTAGTTATTGAACTATATTGTCATTCTTGAACTTTGGTGTCTTTATTGAACTACACAAAAAGGAAAACCGAAAAAATGTACCATTAAAAAAGTCTCTTTTTACATTGTAAAAGTGTGAGTAGGGTGATGATATTCATCGCATGAAAATCCTGTAATTTTTCTATAACCTTAGAAGTTTTTTTCCCCCTCATTTTTAAGATGCGGACGCCCGAGGAAACACATTTTCAATATAACACCATTGAAACGCTTACTAGTGTCCGTTTTCTTGGCTTTTTCTAGTTGTTTTTTTTCTATTAACTCTGTAAAGCGATTAAGGCAAAGCTACATACCCATCCTTTCTACGGATCCTCCTTTTGGATTCTCTGCATAAAGCCCTAAAAATGTTGATGTTGATCAAAAAGTTTAGCTCACGGCACTTTACCCCAGCGATAGATTCTGTTTGACTATTTACAGGATAAAAACCATGTTTTCCTGTGTTTGTGGGGTGAAGAAGCAAAGAGAAAGGCCATGTGAACTTATTTCCACATGAGAAATGAATGTTTTAACAAAATGATCGTAATTTATAGTAAAAGGTTGCCATACAATAAGCTATAATAGTATCCTTGGTTATCGCCCGACGATTTGATTCAATACGCTTTATTAACATTTTGATACGTTTGACAGGAAATCCTTTCAAAAACCCTTGAA
>NC_133206.1:4280000-4342500 GCF_958299795.1 Porites lutea
GTCTTAGAATGGTGTCCTAAATACTGAATGCATATTATAAGGTTCGAATTCTCTTTGGTTTCAAGGATACAGGAATGACAGTTTTGACGAGGCCTCGAGGGGCCGCCATGTTGGTGAACTGAAGGAGATTTACAGTAATTAATTCTAGCCTTATCATTAAAATAACTTAATCGTGACTCATACAGTTGCAAAGAACTATCCTTCCTCCTTTCATTTACCTACTCTTATCTGAAAATGGTTAAGCCTGAGCTACGAACGGCTATAACTTCTCACAGCACTTTTTCGTTACTTAAAAGGTACACAAATTTGGTAGAAATTGGAAGGTCAATATCACCCGTGCCACATCGATTTAGACTAAGCCATTTTAACTAAACATAGTTTGTTTATAGGTAAGTTAGACTGTAGAATAAAATAACTGGGCAAATGCAACGGAGCAGAAATACAATTGCATGAATGCGCAATGGTTCAGCCACTTGGCCACTAAAACTTCCAAACGAAATTCGGTGAATATTTGAAAAGAAAATTCTTTAAAAATTGATCGTGCCTCTTAAAGCCTATCTATCGCTTAAAAACCCTCCCTTCTAATGTAAAAAGATGATCTTTTGATTCTGACCTTTCGAAGAGCTTGAAATTTGCGCTAAAATGAAAATTATAAATTTTGTTACACACGGTACTAGCTCAAGTTCGCTCTTCGATTTGCCACACCAATAGTGAGCTGCTCGTGTACTGCACAGTTACAATTTTCTCTGTAGTATTTCGCTGTATACAGCTACAAATTACATATTTTCTCAGACAAAGATAACGCAAACGTTGTCAGTTTTTATCAAAAGGCTAGAAAAACAAACCGTGCACTGCAGTTTTATGCAAATTATATGGTATTCGATAATTACACGTGTAAACAGGAACATACCTTTGCTAATGTACACTGTTTGGCAGATCTTTCCAGCGTAAGATATAAAACTAGTACATGAAATGAAATTAAAGAACTCATCAAGTCAAATTACCTGATCGTACCGTCATTACTGAATGATAAGTCCGAAAAATATGACATGGAATGTTCGGTGGGAGACGAAGCTATTTTTAGGAGGACAATGAACTGCACGCTGGAACGGAACTGAAATTAACAACCTTAATCAAGTTCAGTCTTCTTGACGCTATTAAACGTTTCACCCGACTTTGAACAGGAAGATTTTTTTTATTTTCTTTCTCATTCTTGCATGTATTCTGCAGTTCGCCCAGTATTTTTTCGTAACTTTTAATTTTCTACCAAACTGAAACTGTTAAGAACTACCAACAGCCCCTCCCCCTCTTTGAGTGAACTTTCATTCGGTCTGATTCACAATGATTTTCGAACGGTGACAAAGTGAAATTTGAAATGACATTTTATTTTAGTATTTTTAAAAGCTCTTTATTTTTTTTTCCGATAGCCAGGAATGTTTTGAACGTGAAGGCTCAAGTGTCGGTGTTTTTCACGACTCTGCTTGTGGACTGACGTCACCACCAGTATTACATCACGGACATAAAATCTGATCCGAGAGGGTCATACAGTAACTGATGGGTCTCTGGAAAGGGAAATGCAGTCACTTTGGGGCGAGCAGGCTATATAGATGATGAACTCACTGGTTATTACTCCATAACCGTATCTCAAAAGTCGAGCCAGCCCGGGGCTAGCAAACACAATTTTGGGGCCACTGGCCAAGCCCTTATGTTTGGCGGGAAATTGGCAACCTCGTCCCCAGGGCTTTTCCCTTAAAAGATGGGTAAAGCCCTAGGGACGAGGTTGGGAAATTGGCTGATTAGTCAAATCTCCTTAACTCCACGACAATGCACCTTTCCAAATATTGCCCTTCTAATCATCATATAGGTAGGGCCTCCCGTAAGCATTTGCAACTATTTTGATTTGTAGAAGACTCTTTAACATTTTTTATTACCCCCACCCCCACCTCCCCCCATCCATAACAAAAAATTCTCAGACCAACACTGAATTGCATGAAGGTATGACAAAATTATGACCATCTCGAGGCTAGGTTCATCACTGTAACTTACCACATAAAAGCTTTTTCGTTGTTTGCCAATGACGACTAATTCTGTTATGAATACTAAGGTCCCATAAACAACGCCACGTTTAGAAAGAGCCCGCCCTTTTAATCCAAGAAAACCCAAGTAGCAATTTCGTCAACGGACAAAAGCCGTAAGAAAAGAACCGCGTCAAGTAGTTCATAAAATCACAAACGCCTCATGACACCTTTTATTCACTCTTTCTTCGATAAAATAATTTTAAATTTTTGCTGCGGATCGACCGTAGGGAGCGAGCAGCAACATAATCATATAAGGGGCGACGAATTCTCGAATTCATCACTTTTTACCACAATGCATTGCAATTAAGCACACTTTTTACCACAATGCATTGCATTTAACCAGAGTGCATTGCGCCACGAACAACTCAAATAAAAACACGGGGAAGTTCGCATCGTTCGCTGCCCAGACTCAGAGTTTTCTTTGTAGCAAATTTTCTACAGGACAATTAGAGGTCTTACCAAATTTAAGACACGCAAGAGTCTTTCAGATGAGTACGATGGTTAACTTGGGGATTGGATTTCAATTCAAGAGCCTTTGACTCGTCCAGGTGTTAAACCTGACGAGAAGATGAGTATTTGCTCTTCGACTCCGCAACACGGGGGATATACAAATTCCAGCTTGCTAGAAGGTGATGTAAAAGTGAGAAAATGTCATGCCATGCTATTCTTAAGAACCTGTATGAGCCGAAAATGGATGTGATTTTGACCATTCGCTTCAAAATAACAGCGTAAATCGAGATAACAAAACATATGTTTTGTGTCCTACGTTGCAGACGAGGACGTGTATCGGCGTTTTGAAAAGCATAATTATGTTCTTTCATTCATTCATTGCCATGGAATATGCGTTTACATTGTTTTTTTACTGTTAATAGCTCGATTAATGCGGCTGGCGATCATCTTGCCGGCGGAAGTTTCCCAAAATTACGGAGGCAGTCTCTGCGGTGTAGTGGTGAGGTGTAGTCGCGTCGAGCCTATGGTACCGAATTCGAGTCCTACCGAACTCTTTTTCCCTTCTTTCTTTTTTTTCCCGTTTTTTGTGTTGTTGTTTTCTATAAATATATAGCTAAATAACTGTTACTTAATAAAGTGCAATAAACAGCAAGAAAAGTATCGTGTTTCCGGAGAAAAGATAGTACACCGTATATTAAATATATGGATAAACAATCTGAATTTTTATCATTTCCTACAATTTATTGTGGAAAAACCAGAGTTGATAACCACTTGATCATTTTTTAAACAACGTTCCCACGAGTTCTTTGTATAGACTGATAGTAGTTATTCTAGTACTTTCCAACATGTAAATAGGACATTCAATGTCATTTTCGATTCCTTTAAGTCCCACTGCCTAACTAATGCCAGTATCAACAGAATGTGCCACAGCATTACTATCTTTTAGATACCCTAGTTTAAGCATAAATGACACCAGCATGCGCGATTATGAGCATTGTAGCTTATGAAAAGAAAATTTAACCAATGCACATGAAAGCGTCTAAGACGGGGACTAGAGGGAATTAGGAACATCGTGCTTACCGCTGGAATAATATTGGCTAGTTCTTTGAATAGACTCAATTAAAACCGTTTTTGTTCTGTAAGGAGCTGTTAGATGGGGGGAAAGCTACATAAAGAAGATCGCATCAGAATACGGCACAGGACTAGGCTCTCAAAATCGATAAGATGCAAGACTAATTATTATGTAAAACAGAGAAAAATTCCTTGAGGGAAAAAAATTATGGCTAGGGAAAAGAAATGAAGGTGGAAAGTTAGGATCGTAGCTTCTTTTCAGGTAATCGATCATTTACGTTAACTTCCGCTATCCGACGGGCATATCGGAAAGACTGAAAACACTCAATGGATGAGAGTATAATACATTCAAGAAGAAACAAATTTGTGATTTTTCACAACTCATTAAAAAAACTAAAAATGCGTACTACTCTGATTTTTGTTTTCAATTTTAGATTTTTGCGATGGGGCATTATAGCCCCCGTACTCACTAGACACTACTTCACAATCATCGTGTTAAAATCAGTGAAATACTCCATTTGCGCGTGCATTTGAAGAACATTTGAAAACTATTTGGATTCCTACCCTTATACCTTTATTAAAAATTAAAGTTGGGAAATTTGTTGTTTTCTAAAAGTAGATTGAACAGCCGAACGACATTTTTTTACACGGAGTGGGGAAGGCAAAGCTTCACTTTTCTCTTCTTAGGTAGAAAGCGTCAGCAAAACGTGAGAGTCGTGCGGGGGTAAAGTGTTTAACCTAATTTTCTCACCGATTGCGAGTGCCATTTCATCCACGCATAACCTCACCTAGTCAACAGAATTAGTAAATGTAATGGGGAAACGTTACGAGAGAACTAAGTAAGATGTTAGCCGGGGCAAGTTTTGAAAATTGTGCGCACACCTGGAAAATCTTGGCTACGCTCCTGATAGAGACTTTTGCTGGAGAGAAATTGAAACGTGCTCGCTAATACAGTGACCACCACAAAGGACAAGCCATAGGATAGTTCCAGAAAACCACCCATTAAAATAGATCATGAAGTTGTCGCGGCGGAGGATGAACTTGAAGGCTTCTGATGAAGTGCAATTTTTCAAGGGAGCCCAAACAAGATTATGTACGATGGGCACAGCTTGTTTGATCTGGAAAATTTAGGGAAGCTCAAGGCAAATCGCTAGACAACACATGCTAGAACTGAAATAAAAATCTTTTGCGCTTTTGCACTCTGTCCCTAAGGGTAAAGGTGAAAGTTTCCCTTTATCAATGCATTAACCAAGTTGATTATGAATGCTTCCTTATGTTGGACGTCTTACTAACAAGCACATTACCACTACTTGTCCTCAGAGGCGTTTTTGAGTTGACGAGCAGAGAAAATTAGGTTTTGACGGTTTGAAATTCAGGATGCCAGAGTGAAGACGCCTTTTGTACGATGACGTCATCGTCCGACAGTAAAAAGCGTTCGTTTTTTACCACTGATATTACGTCAATCGGTACACTTATGTTGTCGAAATGTCTATAAGCATGGTAAATGATTTTACATTAAACTGCTGACACATCTTCAATCACTCCTTATTGTTCGCGATATCGGATAAACACTCTGGTCGCTAACTGAATTTTCTTTGCTGTTTACTTTATTTTGAATTGGGACTGTCTTGAGTTGTCCATGCATTGACTAACGATTTTAGGCTTTTTCAAGGAAACGAAAATCTGGAATTTTCCCGCGGGTGAGGCATGTGCGCACAGTTTTAAAGCCATTCGGTGGGGTGACTGTGGTTTTTGTTGTCCTGGGCTCATCCCTCATTCTTCCTAACCCCCTCCAATTAAACCAATTTTTCTGTTTATCAAAAAACCCTTTATGGAAAGACAAAGAATCTCCTCAAAACAGGCTTCGTGATTGAGACAAAATACCTGAAAATTTTACACGGAACCGTTGTTAATGGTGTACAAGGTAGAATGAGTATATTCATTACTTTGCCAACGCCCAATTTTTAAAACCGGAAGTAATGATGTTTATTTCAAGGGCTCATGTATCATGAGTTTTGAGTGAATCTTCAAACGCTGTAAATACATGTAGCTGGAACTATCATCGCATCCTCGCTCACCAATAATGATAACTTATATCAACTGCCATTATTTTTTGCCTGGCTAAGATTTTTACGGATTCTTCAGTTCACTTGTTTGAAACGATGCGGTTTCACGTGAGTTGTAACGCCATGCAAGGAACGTGACGACCCGCGATATGCGTGGGAAAATACTACTTTTTTGCGATCAAGGTGGAAACTGGCATCTTTGTCGTCGAGTAAGGTAATACATCTCAATTTTCATTACTATGGTTAATTTTAAAAGCTCTGGTTTCGATAAAGGAACTGGAGGAAAATCAGGAAAATTCCAGTTCGACTGTGATGGTTGCATTTTGTTTACGTGTCGTAGCATAAACATAACAAATTCATTTTCCTTTTCCTTATACACTCTGCCTTTTTTATACTGTTTTTCGCAGCAGAGTTATCGATTATATTACAGAGGCTAATTTTATTACACAGATCACTCAGATTTAATGACAGAAATTCTATTATCGATTGTAATTTTGGCAACACCTGGCGAGTATTCGGTGTAAAGATTATTGACAAAGTCGCTAGAACACTCTTCCATTCATTACTTTTGTTTCTGCTCCGTTAAATTTGCCCAATTTTTTTATTAACGAACTGGATTTGACTACAAACAATGAGTATTCAGGCAGAGTGGCAAGCTTCAATGCGATGTGGAAAAAGAGATATACGCCTTTAAAATTCTGTTAATTTTGCGGGTGTAAAAAATTCAAAAAGTATACCCACCAAAAGTTTAATCGATCGTTGCGAAAACGTTATCAATTTCGAAGTAGTTTCTAAAAATACAATAAAGAGGGATTGTTCTTTCAATGTGTAGCAGCAAAGGACGATTAGCTTTGCAGACAGGGTTGTAGTCGAAGGCTCAAAACCAGCTTCTATTAACCAATATGGCGCCGGTCCAAGGCACCCAAAAACCGGCCATATCGATAATTTCCGAAATAGGAGGAATTAGAACCTAAAGTTACCTATTCCTTATTAAAGACCCCAAATCAAGTCTAGTTGCCAATTTTTAGCCAATTCGGTGAGATAGTGTGGCAGCGACTTTTCAATATACCTCGAATCTTACAGACAACTGCTCATAAATACTGAGGTGATGGCACATCATTCCTCTCCACACAAGGTCTTTTTATTTCCTAAAGCAGTGGTGAACTCAAGGTAGGTCATGAGTTGACTCATTGGCTACTGATTGCCGTATGTCCTTGAGCCATAATCTCCAGTTTCTTTATGAATGTTTGAATTAGAGGGTGGGTGAGTTGGGGTGGCAGTGAAATCTTGCACTCTCAGATTGTTTTATCCTTATCTTGGTAAAACCCAATATCTCTACCTTAGTTATAAATAAAAAAAGGGTCAATTAGCCCATAGCAAATGAAAAAAATATTGTGATGCAAAATTACCTAGGTTAAAAAATTGTACATAGTGAAAAATTAAATTTACCTAAGAAAAAAAATTACCTGCAACATATATATTTTCCTTAGTTAATCTTAGCAAGTCGAATGTATCTTATTTTTTAGAAATTAATATCTTCAACCCTTATATATTTTCTTTAATAACTCAAATGTTTTTTATTTTTAGAATTACAATTATTGTAAAGCGCCATTGAGCTCACAGAAATGGCGGTATATAAATTCTTGTATTATTATTATTATTGTTAAAAAATCTAGCTAAATAGGGTGAATAGTTTTTATTCTAAATGTAAAGAAGCTCCTCACAGTGAAAGACACAAGCAGGACCCCTCAGAGGGAGGGGCTGGGGGGCCAGGTTCCTTCCCCCCCCCCATTTTTAAAAGACAATAAAACAATGAAGTAATAGACAAAAAAACTATTTTTGCTGGAATAAGAATATCCAGAAATATACAGAGGACATCAATAGTTATCATTGTTTTCATTTTTTGTGCGCAGACTGGGATCCATTTATGTGAATATTAGCATACCAATTCATCTGAGGTACCACAAAGCTGCTAAAAAAGAAAAATTTGTCCCTGTTTCTTTGTCCCCTCCATCAATTCTTGGAAAATGTAATCATGGTAAGTGTATTATTATAAAAATGAATCTAAAAAGTTGCTTTCTATGAAGTGAAGAACATATGACTGTACAATGTGTGCCTGAAGAATGCATTCTGAGAACAGCCTGGAGAATTTTTATATTTTGGATATTGGGCTTAAAGGGTAAAGTAACACAAATCTGGGTTGGAACTTAACCTTTCAACTTTGAAGAGACCTCACTACTTTCATTATAATTCCAGTGATTTTATTTCTGCATTCTGTACTACAGGAATGGACAATTTTGCAACACGTTGTCCAAGTGAAATGATCAAGGCTCCTTGTAGTGCAAGAAGATCATCCAGATACTGCGACTGGATCACACTTACTCAAGTTAATGAGGTATTTTTTTATTATGATGAGCATTATTTCAATAACTATTATCATATTTAAAGCAAGATGCATGGGTGTGTATGCATGAGGATGTGGATTATTATTTTCATAAGCCCATTCTTTCCCATTCAGTGACTAATCTGCTTATACATGTACATGTTAGTCCTGGTTCCTGTAATTTAAACAGACTTAATGGAGGCGACTCAAAACACTTTCCCTGATTTCCAATTTGAACATTGCTTTCACGCTGGTAGTAAACACTTTTTCTCTTGGCATTATAAGAATGCAGCAATGCTTAACATACCCTTTAAGCCCCAGCATCCAAATACAAATTCTCTGCACTAGTATCCATAAATTTCCTTATAGAATCAGTTGAGAGAACTTGATAAAAGATCAAAGCATTTCTCCTTTGTTCATCATTTTCTTAATTCTCCCAACCTTTTCTCTTGATGATGTCTTGATATTGTTTGGAGAAAACTGATTTTGGTCACTCTTGGGACTGAAAGAGTTAAGGTGACCATCCCCTTCCACTTTGAAGGCAAGATACATCAGGGGCGGATCCAGGATTTTTTTTAGGAGGGGGTGCACTCGTCTCTTGCTCTACTTCAACACAAATAAACCACATAGGTTTTTTTTTGCAGAATACCAGTTGTATTAGAAAACAGCAGGTCATCTCGGGGGGGGGGGGGGGGGCACCCCCTGCACCCTCCCCCTAGATCCGCCCCTGTACATGAAATAGGTTAAAAGTGGGAAGTCAAACATGCCCACTAGTGAGATATGGATGGAAGGTTCCAAAAAAAAAGGTTTTTTTCAAGATCGGCGTTTCCACCACAGCACCGTGACACCATTGCCGTTTTGACATTTCAAACTCTTTTGCACTTTATAAATTCTTGAAGAAATTTAGAGGGGAGTTCACACTACCATGTATTATTACGTCTTACAATAGACCTTGGTGATTAAGAAAGAAACTGTTAGGGCAGAAGGCTCAGAAAATTTCCCTTTAACTTTTCCGCAACAATTTATCATACCTACACCATTTTTATCCATGACCGACGACATTTATCCTCAACTCTCCAAATTTGATCTATCCCTTTGAAAAAAAAGTTCAACTGTTATGTCATAATCTTATAAAATTCAATACTGCTGTTGTGTCACGACCAATCAGAAGCACTGACGCGTTATCAGTGTGGACTTTCTTTGCTCGTTTCTCAGACGTCATTTCGCGGGGAAACCAGGGGTGGCGTCTCGAAATGTCGGCTGTTTTTCCCAGGCTAATGTTTTTGTGGCGATACTGATCTCTTAGAACATTATGTTGATATTGTTATTAAGAATTTTTGTCGTATGTTATGTAGGAGAATCTCCTTGTTTTTCAAGTGCCTGTTGGACAAACTGAACATACCTTGCTCATCACCATTCTGACTGTTTTCTCAGCCATAGCTGGAAGCGGTCTGCTAGTTTGGAACTCTTTGCTGAGCTCATGTTGAACCTGTTTCTTGCAGGGAGGTTATGCGTTGACGTTCTAGTAAGTCTAGTAACTCCCTCGTACAGAGGAAATGTACAGGACTGCAAGATTTTTTTTTTATTATTGAAATGATGGTGTCCATTTTGTGACATTTTGAATGTGTATAAAGAGATGGAATGAACTTTAAAGTCGATGATTTTGTAATAAATAACACTTTTTCCAATAGTACAGATTGATAAATCACATTACGTAATTAAGTAACAATGTGTATTTCAACTATGTGCTGATGAAAACTGTTTTTGTAAAAAGAAAGAAATGGTACTTTTGGGTGTTGATTTTTTCCCCTTCGTAGAAACACGTGTCCAGGTTTCCTTTCACCCTTGCGTTGTTAGCAAACGGCCTCGACAATCAATCCAGGACAAAATCGAAGCTCTTGATCATATCATACGCGCGTCTAAGTTCTATCTGAAAGCCGGAGCCATTCAAGTAAAAATTTCGGAGTTTCTTATTTGTGCCAAATATCTGGCTATAAGACAGCTACATATTAGAAAACCCGCTGTATATTGTTTTACAATGTTGGCTGCGATCGTACTAAAAAAATTAACCGGGTTATCTCCCGTTCCCGTGGTTTCTTAATCCAATATTTTCCGCATTACCAACATTCGCACTGATGATACCTAATGGTAAAAATGCAAATCACACTCCTAGCTTGTCAACCATTTCTCGCAGGACACTTCCTTTTGTGTTCAATAACCTATCGAACCTGTCAAATTCCTTAACTTGTCCGTCCTTTAATACCAGTATCCTGTCACAGTCTCTTATCGTGTTTAAACGATGAGCTATAGTGATGATTGTGGAGTCCTTCAGCTTTTCATGAACCACCTTCCAGATGGTTTGTTGTGTGTCTGGATCAACGTGTGCAGTTGGCTCATCCAAGATAACGATCTTGTTCTGCTGTAGCAACAATCGAGCCAAACAGATCAGTTGGCGTTCTCCTACACTGACATTTCCCCCGTACTCCAATAACTCATGGTTCAGCTGCCCCTCTAGGCTTTCCACTAAATCTTTCAGCTGTACATCTTCTAGAGCCCACCACAATTCTGCGTCTTGAAACTGCTCCATAAGATCGAGGTTTTTTCTGAGTGATCCACTAAAAAGAACAGGACTTTGGCCTAGAATTGATATTGAGCGTCGTGTTTCGCAGAGGTTTATGTCCTTTATTCGAACTTCATCGACCGTTATCCCTCCATCGGCTTCGGGCATGCGCATTAGAGAAGCGACAAATGAAGATTTCCCTGCGCCCGTTCGACCAGCGATACCAATCTTTTCTCCTCCTTTGATTGTGAGGTTGATTTTCTTCAGTACTTGAGGACCCCCCGGATAATACGTCAGTGATACCTCATGGAATGTGATATTTCCTTCACTTGGCCAATTTTCCGGGGGAAGTCGTTTCACTTTGTATCCAGGCTCAGACTCAAGTTTGGTATACGTGATAACTCGTTCAACTGATGTCATTAAATTCTCGACTTCTGAGGCTTTCCTGACGGCGTATTGTGTGACAACTGAAGTTTGAATAACGTAAACAAGGGCTAGACCAGCAAATGCTAATTGGAAAAGAAAAAGAATATTTAACGTGTTTATCAGTTTTTGTTACAGCTGACCTTATTAATTTTACATCCTACCGCTTTTGGTAATAAAAACCGTACTAAATACTGCTACTATTAATAGTTGTTTTTGTTCCTGTTAGGCCAAGATAAAAAAAAGCGGCAACTGTTTCTTGTCCGGCTTTCTTCAAAAAAGAGAGCAGGCGGGATCTTTTTTGTTATTTCTGACTTTTATTTACTTTTAAATTTAATGCTTTCTTTACAAATTATTATTGCCTTCTCCCAGGGATAAGATGGAGTTCTTCGGACAAATATTAATGTCGGGATTGAATGAAACGCCATATATTGCTAAAACACAAATTTGGTTCATAGGGTACAAGTTTTAAACAGCAACGTGATGTGTCGTACCTTATATCTCGTTATGTAGGTTGCATTAAAAACGTGAATAGGACGCAGTGTTTAATGAATGCTTGGCTTTTCATTTAGCCTGCCTGAAAGTTTCTTGGTTTTTTTCTTTGGCTTGTATCTCCTCTTTTGGCATACCGCCGCTACTGGTTTTTGTGCGTTCCAACTTTTCCAATGACAAATAATAAAAAAGAGAGGCGGACCCAAAAAATGAAGTGGCGGGTAGAGAAACATTTGTTTTGTTTTTGTTTACTTGGCCTTGTGATTTTTGAAAATGGTTCAATTTGGTTAAAAATAATTTCGATTTTGTTTCCGGTTTGCAAAATTCAGCTTTATAATGAGCCAAAATAGAAAAACCTTTCATTTCTCTTAAGTTTCGGTTTTTCAGGATTCAAGGGAGTAGCGGAGCAAGGCTCAAATTGATTTTATGTGGACCGGACAAGGCCCAATTAAACCAATTTCAACGCTATTCCAAAGGTGGTTCGAAAAATCGAGATTCCTCTGTATATAAGAACGCGAAAAAGTGTATTTAACTTAAAGTTCTCTTTCACAATGTTGAAACAATGTTATGACTGGTTATTGGTTCACGTACCAGCATCTTGAGAAACCAAAGCGGCAGCCACTGCCACTGTGCCAATTAATATAGCAGAGAGAAGATCCATATGAACACCAAGCCACCGAGCACTTGCCTTCACCATAATATATACCTGACTGTATACATCTTGATACCTGAGGAAGTAAAACAAAAGAAATTTTATTATATTCCCAAAGCAATTCTTGTTTTCTTCATGAGAATGCAAGATGATTTCTAATTTGCCCGTTTCTAGCCGACGGTAGGGAAGTTATTTCGCAAAATGACTCCCTCATCAGAGGTTGGTTGGCCTGTGGTTTTTATTTATACTTAAAGTCTAATAACAATCAACTTTATTTTAAAATGAGGGTAAACACATAACAACAGAAGCTGATAAACCAGTGACCCTCCAACTAAACTAACTAACCTAAAAATTACAGATATATATTTACAATAGTGCTTAAAAATTGGTAATATCAATTTTAGAATCATTAAAATAAGTTATCACATAACAGCAGAAGCTGATAAGCCATTGGCCTTCAACTAAATTAACTAACCTAACAATACAAAGATATATTTACAATAAGGCTTCAAAATTATCAATATCAATATAAGAATCTCTAAAATAAGCTATCAAAGCATTCTTAAAAGATGAAAGACTGTTTTTCCTTTTAATATCATCAGGCAGACTGTTCCACAACCGTATGCTACTGACGCTAAAAGACCTTCCCGCTTTGGTGATGTGTCGAAACGTTGGGCATATGAATTATATTGGCCATGTCTCGTCTCTCTACCGTGCACTGATTTGTTCGTAACAGTTAAGAGATCAAGTTTTGAATATATGAAAATCATATACTTGAAATGTGGAGTGAAGAATTAAATGAAGGATGATCATGGCAGTTATACATGTATACGCAACTTTTGCAGTTGCGAAAAAAAAGCCTGAAAAAAAAAATTCAGGCTTGTACGGCAGAAATCATTGATAGACATGCGCGATTCGCCTTGCAATGCCTTGAAAAGTAGAACCAACTTATTTATCTTAACGTCATCATAAAACGGTTAAAAGCTTCTTAACTTGTTTCTGATCTTCTTTCATTCAATTTATTTTGTTTCTGTTTTGAAGATCATGCATTTTCCACAAGCTAGGTAGTGAATGATGCTCAATTTTCCTAGTTAGCGGACCAGTCAGATTGCTTAAAACAGCCAATATCATTGAGTGTGTGTATGCCATAGTAACTTGAAGAATCATCTGCTGAGAGTTTCTTGTCTGTCAAAAAAGGATTTTGGTTCAATTTAACGTGTCTCATTATAAACTCGAAAAACGCAACCTAACCTTCAAACCATTTGAGTAATCGCGCTTGAGAGTAGAAAGAAGTGATATTTTCTGGGATAGCCGTGACTCTCCGAAGACGGACACCGTTGGGTCCGTCTCAGAGTGATGTCACAAACCCTGGGAGTAAAGAGCGGCATGGATCAACTCTATAGGTGTCCGTTTTCCCGAGGTGTTTGTCTGTAATCACTATATCATGCAAAAATGAAAAAATAAAAAAAGATTTCAACACACCCATGAAACCGATCCACAAAGTCATGTTGTCTTTTCCTTGTCCGAATCGTGTCCAGTCCATTCAGGGTCTCTGAAACGTGAGAGAAAACCGGACTGCGACAAATGGATTCCAGTCTTTTCAGTTCCCTAGATGTCTTCAAGTAGTAGCTGGTAACGTAGACAGCTAGGAAAGTGACGGGTACGAAAACCAGTAGAAGCCAAGGATTCGTTGCAGCTGGCACAAGAATTGCTGTCGACACCATCAAAGCATACTGAATGGAGAGCAGAAACGTTTTAGGCAGTAATTCGTCCAAACAACCTATATCTCTAGAGAAACGATTCATGATTCTCCCCACGGGATTGGAGTCAAAGAAGAGCACTGGGGCTTGTAGAACAGCCACAACCATTTGGTCGTGAAGACGTTCCGAGCATCTCAGTGAAGCCAGGTGGAATACCTGCGCTCGGATGATGGCAAATATGAAGGCTGCGGTGACCAGACAACCGTAAATGGTTATATTCGTCTTGTTACGCTGATCGTCTGGACTTTTCTGTGTCAAAATAGACAGCCATACATCAGGAGAAACTAGCAATGCTGTGAAAAGAGTGAGACAAAAACAGTTTAAAACAACTGCGACGGCGACGGCAACGGCAACGTCAAGTTAGAAAAGCAAAAGGGTTTGATAAGTAAAACAACAATTATCTCGGCGCTACGTAAGAGTTTGTGTGATTTCAGTGGATGGACTTTTCACTTTATAACTGACTTTCATATTCATCAGTTAACCTGACGCCTGATTTTCCGTTTTCCCATCATCCTTTCCCTTCCATGATTTGGAATGATTCCTCGTAGGGAAAATTTTTTTTAATTTCCTTTTTCTTCCTTATTATTATTATTGTTATTATTATTACTACTATTACTATCAGTATTTTATTATTATCATTATCGTTATTGTTATTATAGTTACTGTTATTGTTATTGATATTTTTTAAGAGGATCGGGGCGGATGAAACGCAGTTTACAAGCTGCGTTTGAAAGACTCGGTTATGCAAACTGGATATTCTTAGGGGGCGTCAGCGGATAATGTAAGGGGTGATAATGTACGCATGCGTACAGTGCTCTCACGAAAGCGTATACTGCAACTTAGTAGCGCAGGGTTTCTCTTCCCGTCGTCTCTCCAGGAGAGCGTAGTTTCCAGTAGGGTTGTACTTAACTCATCATTATATTGATGAAAATATATGACGCCTCGGGGCTTTTCGATGATACAATCCGTTCTCTAAACCTGTAAAACTGTCGCTTACCTTGAGAGATGAGAAAAAGTAGCAATAATGAAATTATCGCCAGCGAATTCAACCCGCTTCTGAAGTAATTCCAGTAAAGCTTGGATGACACGACTCCGATCATGCGATCTTCTTCCGATATCTGTAGACCCTTTGCCTCGTTTTTGACCTGGGGTGGGAAAGGTTTGTCCCATGCACCATCGTCCTCATTATTACATTCATCAAGGTGGTGATCTGACTTGCCACTGCTTACTTTCATGGTATAGAGTGGATCAATAGTTTCATTCAGAATTCCTCTTTCTTTCAGCTCATTAAAGCTTCCTTCACCCAAAACACGGCCTTTATACAACACAATGATATTATCAGCCTCTTCCATAAGCTGTTCTTGGTGGGAATCAATCACACGGGTTTTTTGACCCAGCAGGTCTTTGAAGCATTTTTCAAAAATATGTTGACCAACCTTGACATCTACAGCGCTTAAGGGGCCATCGAACAAGTAAAGGTCCACATCTGCATAGACTGCGCGTGCCAAGCTTACTCGGGCGCGCTGACCTCCACTCAACAATTCACCGCGTTCTCCAACCATTGTTTCATCACAATCGGGAAACTGATGAATGTCTTCTCTCAGCGCACAAGCTTCAATGACTCTTTTGTACTTGGATTCATTGTATGGTTCGCCAAACAAAACGTTTTCTCTAATTGTTCCCGAGAATACCCAAGCTATCTGAGGTGCGTAAACAAGAGCCCCTCTGCAGATTACGTTCCCCTGTTTGTCTGGTACCTCGCCAGCGATTGCTGAGAGAAGGGTAGACTTTCCGCTACCTACTGGCCCGGTAATGACTGCTAAGCTCCCTGAAGCTGCCTTAAATTCGATATCTTGTAAAATAAATTCGTCTTTTCGCTTTGACTGTTCATAACTTAATCTTAACACAGTCAAAGTATCCATCGTGTCACGGGTTTTATGTTCATCAATGTCATCTTGTTCGTTTTCTCTCATTTCTTCCTTATGCTGCCATAAAGAACTCTTCAACATCGCTGCGGACCCCTCCATGTTTCTTGTGGGATCCGCGAACTGAAGAGCTGGAGCGGTGCCCGTGGTTGGGTCTTGTAACAAAAGAAAATATTCTATTCTGTTGAGTGAAACATACGCGTCATATGTGTCTTGCAAACCACTGGCCAGTAAAATTGAACAGGTGACTCTTGATACATAGATGAAAGAGACAAGCATGAAAACATTAACCGGTGTCAGATGTTTCCCAGTTAATACCATTGCGATAACAGACACAAGTGCAGCCATTGGCACTGAAGCCATGTCCAAGGCAGCAAAGCTTGTCAAAATGATGCTCTTCTTTCGGATAATACTTATTTCACGGCTGTAAATAAAATATTGATTTTTAGAAGATGCGCTTCATTCTTAGCCTGAGAAAACTGCTGACACTTCGTGATGCCACTAGTTGTTTTCACGCGAAATAACGTCTCTGAAATGAGCGCATAAATTCTCCACTGATGACTTTTCGCTATCCTGGAGCCAGTTTAATAAAACTTTTACAAGTGTAATTTACAAGTGTGGCTATTGTTTTAGAGAATGAGAATAATAGCCACACTTGTAAATTACACTTGTAATAGTTTTATGAAATTGACCCCAGATCTGGATAGTGTTTCTTATTGGTCGCGCCGTGTGGGAAATTTTGCTTCAACCAATCAGACACTACCCAGATCTGACTAGTTACACTTCATTAGTATGGAATCTCTGCGCTCGTTCCTCGGACGTCATTTCGCAGGAAACCCAGTGGTGTCGTCGCGCACGAAATGTCTGCTGTCAGTTCTCAGGCTACTTCATTCTTTCTTTATGTTATATACATAGATTTTGCGTAACATAGAAAGGGCGTTGTCTTTTAATACAAAAGCCACGTACTTTTGTATAGCAGATGACCATGCATTTTTGTACATGATTTATGAAAAGACAAAGTAAATTTCCTCAAGAACATTACGTGGTCTGAATTGGGAAAACAAAACTTGCAAGCTAAAAGGTTTATTGTGTTTTTCCTACCTTCGTGTACTTTTAATGCTATCTCGGTATTCCTTCTCCCATGCATTTGTTTTAATGGCGCGAATCCCAGAAACTACCTGGTTCATCCACGAGAGCCGCTGGTCAGAAATCCCGGCTGTGCGCAGGCGCAACTTGGAGCCAGCAGCGGACAGCAGAGCGTAATATGGAGAAAGACAAGCCAGGAAAATAACGCCCATTAATGACTGCCAGCCGATGAAGTACACCAGCCAGAATGTGACTATGGCGACCTCGAAAAATGTAAAAGCTATTGAGAAAAGTAACTTGAAAGCCTCCTCTTCTAATCGTTGCACATCGTTTGATATGAGGTCGATCACGTGCCCAGTTGAAAACTTTAGCAAGGCACTCTTCGTGAGAACGAGTGTCTGAAAAAGAAATAAACTACCAGACGTTAGAGGATTGTTATAAAAGGTCGAAAAGATTAGCAATTAAACACTGACACGTGACAGGAGCCCTGCGCGTGAAACATTTGCCTTAAAATTCCAATGAAAAAGAATAGAAGTCTGCCGAACAGGGAGGCCGAATGTTCACAACTCAGCCGGGTCAACGCTTGGGGTTTTAAAGTGCCTGAGGAGAAAGTGCTGCCTTTGTTATTTATCTGCAAACGGTTCGCGTTACCAGTCTTCTCGGTTAAGCCATAAACGGTAGGTTCCTCACGACCTTTGCTCATAAAAAAATTTTGTGGAACGTAAAAGCCTGGGGCGGCACTCAAGGTAGTTTTGGGTACAAGTGTCGCCGAGGACTTCAAACAATGACCCTTTTAGCACAAAAATCGTCTTTCGCTACCCTGTTTAAGACAAGAGAGCTCATCAAATGACCCTGGCTCATTTTGCATAGAGAATTACGTTTAAAAAACTGCGATCATAGAATTAGATTTTTGTTGTTGGTGCCACAAATATAGACCGCTCATCGCCAACCCAATTCCCGCTCTTTTAAAGGCTTCGGGTCCAGAAGCGACACCCTCTTTAAAACACTAACTCTCTTTAGCGGCACGTACCTGCCAAGGCCAAATAAGATAGGGCTCTCCCCCAGGCGCTAAAAACCTTCACACTCTTCTTTGATAGCAGGGGACAGAGAAATGTTACTACACAAGGAACAGGGAGCGGGGAACGGGGAACGAGCACGGGAAACGGCAAAAATGAAGGATGGGAAAAAAAACCTAACGGCAACCTCAGCCCTATCAGTAACTTCATTTCCAGTTCTCTACTTTGTTGCCATTTTTTCATTTTCCTGTTCCCCGTGCTCGTTCCCGTCTCCCAGTTCTCCGTTTTAGTAACATATATGCGGGGACGGAATCCCTGATGGGTGTCGTGTCGATGTCAAATTCAGATTCATATTAGGGGGTATTCCGGCATAAATTGCTACTTCATTGATCGTAAGTAGTCTGGCAAAAAGCCCCGCAAACAAATGTGATTAATAACTCTAAAGAGTCCTTAGGGAAGTGGATAATAAGAAATTTTCAGTTTAGACATCTATAGTTATATACGTACATAAAGGATTTTATAGTGTTCTCTTTATACGTATCATTCGGGAGGTTATTGAATAAAGTTTGGTTTCTTGCGGCTAAGATCGCTGCTGAAGTTTTCACATTAAAGGAGAGGTTTATTCTTGTGGCGGTCCTTGTAGGGAAATAAAATCCAACCTCGTTCCCAGGGCTTTTTTCCTTAGAAAATGGGAAGGGCGGGAATGACTGTCATATCCTTACCTTGAGGTAAATTAATCCTTTGAGGGCGCTGCTAAATCGAAGTCCCCACACTTCACCTCTGTAGTCAAAGTGGTGCATGGCAAGCGAACCAATCAAAGCATTGATACCCATGCCTAAGGCACAACCATACAAAAGATACACCGAGTGTAATTCTGGTGACATCAGAGATACCATAAAAAATCCTAGAAGCAATGGCTGCAGGAAGCGTGACAGAGAATACAAAGCGTAGTTCACGGTTAGAATCAGCACTTCTTTGAGAGGAAGCAGTTTTAGAACGCTTTTCCAAAGTTTTGGTCGTTTTTTCTTTCCCTTGCACTTCGCTTTTTCCTTGTTCCATTCTTTCTGAAGGTGTTCGATTAGAAAAGAGGACGTGTTTTCTTCCGAAAGAGGCAAAAAGTCACTTTGCTCTATTGGTCGTTCATTACCTGTCTTGAACACATTGTTGATCCAATGAAAGAACATGAATGATAGACAGCTGACTTTCTCTGTGTGGTCTTCATCAGGAACCGTCTTGTATCCGTCTCTTGTCATGTTTCAACACTGACTGACCTTAAAAAACACAACAACAAAAAACATCAACAAAAAAACAAACAAATAATAAGCCCTACAACCCGGAGGTCAGAGCTTCCGTTGGTTACTAACCAAGCAAAACGGTTTACTGTGTCTACTAACGTCCGCATAACTGTTTTTATTATATAATGTACTGACTACCTGTCATCTCATTGGCTAACAGCCAACAGCTAATTTTGGAAATCAGCCTAAGCTACAGATTAGTTAGTTATCTGCTAGCAGATGACTAATCTGTAGGTTGGGCGCCCAATGCATGATTTCTAACAGAAATGTCAATACAGTTTCACTACGAGCTCTTGTCCTGATTTTTGCGTTCAATCGTTAGAAGACGGAATTTGTAAACGCAACAGTTTGTGCTATATTTTTATAAGTTTAAGCGGACTTGTGCGGCAATAGCCTCAAATGATCAAAAGTAGAAAAGTTATAAGATGTGCAACTCTGATTTTCTTGCCCTTGATTAAGTTAAACGGCGTCACACGACGACTTATCAACATCACGGGCGTCCTTAAACTCACTGCATCTAACAACATTCGACGTAACTCAACTGGTCATGGTCTTATGGGAAACGTAAAAATTTAATACAAAATCAGTCTTTCTGGCTTAGCCTAGCTTATTATGAAGAAAATGAATAAAGGAAACGAATTTGTGTCATATTTTCTCTTTCTCTTTTTGAAGCGGTCGGTTTTTAGGCTCTATTACCAGCCGCTGTTCGGGAAACGAACCCGCGCTCCTGCCTTGAAAAGTCTCTTCTCGGGTATGACCCGAGAGAGCGGCGAAATCTCGGCTATCTGGTTTTACGATCCTGTCTTGATAAAAGAAAATCCTCTTCTGCTCGCAAAATCAGCCAAGATCGCTTGAAAAAGACATCAAGAACACAAAATATTGCATAAGTAAGTTTACTTTATTCCTTTTCTCAGCAATAAGTTTAAGATAAGCGATTTGTTTCTTTACGTTTTTCCGTTTCCCATGTGGGCCATATAAATCGTTACGTTTTTTGACAATCGCTTCTGACCAACTTCCTTTTGTAAAAATGCTCTAATGTCAACTATCATAAACTTCTGTCTTGTTCCAAGAAAAGACCGAAGGGGCGACTTGCTTAGTCATTAGAGTACCTTTAAAACTGAAAAGTGGGAGGTCGCGGGTTCGATTCCCGGGGCAGGACCAATAATCAGGGTCTTGAAATAACTGAGAAATTATTTGAGTGCCTTTGCCCTGCAAACGGCTAGACCTTCGCGCGGCTCGGATGACCATGGAGGATCTCGTCCCCAAATGAAATGAGAAATGGTTGTTTACCATTTACAAAAAATTTCCGGAAAATCCGGTTGCAAAATAAAGGGAACAAGACCGTTTGGGTCGTTCCAGTGGAAATTTTGCGGGAGCAACGGAACTTCTGAAAAGGCAGTCCTGTTTTTCAGGACAGAATGTTCCAAACGGAAATTCGTGCTCCATTTGCTTCAAAGCCATCTTTGATACCAGTTTCACGCCTTCGCAGCCGTTTTTAGGTAAATGAAACTGATTTGTACAAATGGTAAACTCGAGTCCGCGACGAAATTCACCTTTCCTGAATTTTGCTCACCATTTGCCCAAACCGTGAACCAACCTGTTTGCCCAGTATGTAAAAGCTAAACGACCAGAGTCTTGAAGTAGTACTTTCGTGCTGAATACATTAAGGCCCAGTTCAGACGCCGTACTTTTCATGAGGCGAACCTAATTCGAATTTAAAGACCGACCCAAATTATTTGGACCGGCTAAATTGATTTAGACGCCGATCTTAATTTCAGCCGAACTAAATTCAGAGGGAGAAAAATGCCCATTGCGGTCAAACTGCTTAGAATAAGTTATAATAATTTATGCATTAGGTTAGGTACATGAAAAGTTCGGCGTCTGAATCAAAGCTGTTCCAAAGTCGCTCCAAAGGCGAAATTTCCGGCCAGGCTAGGCAAAAAGAACGGCTGAGCCGATCCAAATTGAAACAGGCGTTCCTAATTGATTCAGACGCCGAACTTTTCATGTGCTTAATTTAATGTATTACGGTTTGGCTCATGAAAAGTTCGGCGTCTGAACCGGGCCTAAGACTCAAATAAAGTGAAGGTTTTTTCGTGTTTCCAAAGGTGATTTACTGCCTTTTTGTTTGTTGTTGATGTGACTCTCAAAGTCGTTTCGGTGACTACCTATATCCAGACTCTACACGCCACGCGTTTACCTTCACTATACATTAAATAGTTCCATTTGCGAAACCACAGGCCACTGGTGTAAGACATTTCCTTTGTTTACTTTTAGACCTTGCCAGTGTGCGTATGTCAATTATGTATTTCTTTATATATCAATACAGTATGAATACTTTACTCCATTTTGATAAAAATTTTGCCTTCCTTTCGCAATTCGTATTTATGTTGACAGAATACTATCAAAATATTGTATTCGAAAAACTTTGGCTTGGCTCAGTGTGTCCAGTAACTGCTCTGTGACTTAAAATTGACAGGGTTAAATTTTGTTTGGAGATACTTTATTTACAGGGAAGGCTTTTTTTCGTAAAACCCCAGGAAACGAGCCGAAGAGCCTATAACCTGTTCTTTCTGCAAAGATTCCAATAGATAAAAGGAATGAAGATAAGTGGCATCTTAAGCCATCGGTCATAGCTAGGTAAGGCAAATATTACAAGCGAATAATAATTTTAGCGCTCTTTTGGGGGTAATTTACCTGTTTTAATGGGTAGCTAGCAGGCTGTGTCAACTTGACGTGTTAGAACAGACTCCACAAAAATATAATTGTATTCTCATGTCCGTAAACCACTCACTGGAAGTCAGAACTTCAACAGGCGATCGACTTCAGTAATAGATTTATTTTATACCTTAATTCATTACTCTTTTGTGTGCATTCGGCATAATACTAAGCCTCAATTAAAATTCCCGCCAGAATTATTTACATTAATCAATTTAAATTCAAATTTCGAAGTAGACATATCAACAAAAATCACAAAAAAGCACGCCTGCTAACCTAGAGCCTAGCTGCTAAATATGAATACTCGATCACTAGAGAGCTTTAGATTCTAAGACGAGTACGAGTACGAGATTTTGTCAATACTACGTAGTGCTCGCGCGTGAACCAACGTCATTTTGGCGGGAAATGTGGTAGCCGTCGTCATTGATCGTGAAAGCGCGTAACCTCCTTCACTAAAGATAACAGTGCTAACTTTTATGGTAAAATGAAGCTTTCCGGGAAGTCCATATTTCGAGAATACGCGAAAAAACTTGAAGTCAAATCTCGTACTCGAAGTCGTCCTCGTCTTCAAATCTAAAGGTCTCTTTTAATACGCGGGGAAACGAATACGACCCAAAGGGGCCATTTGCATGATAACGTCATTTTACTACTATGACCAGGATCCGGTTCAGGGTTTTGTTTTCTTTGGTACCGAGGCACCAATAACGTATAACAAAAGATACAATACAACCAAACAATAAAGCCTTTCAGGAGAACTCTATTGTTTGGTTCCATTGTTTCTTTTGTGATGACGGTACCTGCAGAAAGACCTAACATTTGGCGCTCTGATATGTAATATTTTAAGACATTTTGCGCTTCGTTGCATCAATTCATGCAAAAATTTGTAATCAAGCAGTGCTGTTTTACCCAGGACTATCTGGAAAAATTATCGCTTGTGCCGTTCGACAGAGAGACAATCGGATGCATTTGTTGGATTCAAAGTAGTTCATTATTAGTAGTACTTCATTTCGTACGGCTTAACCTGAACAGTTTTTTGAGATGCAAATGTTTGCGAGGACGACAGTCTGCTTGGAGATTAAGCGCGAACCGAGAAGGAGATCACGCGCGAGCGAGCCTTGACGGTGTTGAAAGACTCTCCGGTTGTTTCACCTCTCCAGCTAGGTGAGAGTCTTGGCTTCTCGCAACTCTTACTCGAAGGCCGTTAATTTTGGTTCGAAAAGTTAACAACAACGACAATAAACAGCGATAAGATTTTCAGTGGAGTTCACAGCTAGCCGTAAAGCGACCAAACAGTTTAGTCGTCGTTAAAAACTGTAAAAGAGTGGAACATTTTATGCGTTCGTCGTGAAGAAAAATTAGTGAGAAAATGTGCAAACTCCAATTTTTCATTTAGATAGTGTCGATATCACTAGTTTAGACCTCGTGTGTCTTATTCCAGCTGGACCCCATTTTATCCTTATTTTATCTGAGGAACGGGCGCAGAAATTCCACTGATACTGATTGCGCGTCGCTACCTACAATCTTGGACAAAAAGTGTTAAGAATTTTGCTCTTCCTTACACACAGGAGACCTACCCTGCGAATTTGGCACCATGGTGACCCCTCCCCCCACCCCTCCCTGGTCAATGTTGTTTAGTAGGCAGCAAAAATGTTCGGGCCACACTTCAACATTGTTTTTTTGGGGGGGAGGGTCGAGTATCTTGAGTGAACCGGGCTTTAGGGGGAAGTATTCTAAAATGAAACATACAACGTGCATTTTTCTTAACATTTTTGTCCAAGATTGTATTTTCGAGATATTGAACGGTATGCGCCACAGTGAACATTTAAAGTGAAAAGAAAGTGTTTTTTCACGGGAATAGAATGAAGATAACATTTTTTTGAATGCAAAAATGAATGATGATTTCTGTTTGGCCCGCTCTCAGGGTTGTAAATGTTCCGGGGCAGAGTGAGCATACAAGACTGACGTTACAGTGAGAACAAGGCGTACTTGTCACGGTCACAGAATTATAATGTTCATTGCTCTTTAGACGCTGTTATGGACTCGATACGCAATTACGATACGTCAGAAGCAGAGAACGACACTGACACGGATTGTTCTGCCAGTGAGACACGGCTACAGTTGAAGGTGAACCAAGTGCGGTCTGTCTATTTACTTGCGGTTTCGAAAAATAATTTCCATGCGTGCCGTCATGTCGCACAACGGTTTACAACAATCTGAGCATTTTCTGTTGTTGGAAAAGATTTATTCCTATATATTTCACTATTTCCAACGTTTAACAAGAACTTATCATTACAGAGGTCTTGTCAGAATGAAAAGAACAGCACATTTTACGTCCTATACAACGGTTTACATGTAAAACATTGAAATATGAGACTGTCACTCGATTATTCCTCAAAGACCGCTAGTAAATCTTGAAGCCAAAGGCGGGAGGGTCCTTTGTCCGCTTTTCTAAGGAAACTAGCAAACTTGGCTTTAACAAAATTTTCAAAAAACTGTCCATCTAGCTTTTCGTATGGATGGCAAGCTATAACCCCTTTGTTGTAACTAATAGCCACAAAAAGCTTAAGAACTCTTCCACTACTGCCCCCTTTCTTCCCCTTCGCCGTGCATCCCTAAGCCAGACCCTCCTTTTTAGTCCTCCATATTCGCTTGCGGGGCTTTTGCCTGACCCGCAGGGTTTCTTTTGTCATAGAAACTCACTCCGTCTAAGTAAAAATTTTACTTTGGAAGTCCACACGTCTCTCGATCTTTCTTTGCGAATCGTTTTAGCAAAGCGATATCTACGTACAATATCGTTCGAGGAAAGAACCCTCTTTTTACGCCTCTGTCTGTACCCAAATCCATACTTGTTCAAAACACGACGCACCGTTCCATTGCTTACTTGACCTGTATACAATCTGCACGCCTCAACCAGTTTACCTCAAGTGAAGTTTGGGTTTTTGCGACGAAGGATTTTGACTTGTCGGATTCATAATCTTTCCATTCTGGTATCGATCATAACAGGTCGTCCAGGTCTCACTCTCATCTTTTTCGTCTTTAAGCTTTCAAAACCGTCCTTCTTAATTTTAAAGAATGTCGCTAATGAAAAACCAAGCTTTTCTGATAATTCCTGAGGTTTGTGCTGCTTATCTTTCAATGCATACAGTATATACACCTTTAAACTACCGTCGATGACGCCGTGGAAAACCATGTTTGTTGATCTTATAAGTAACCCCCCAATGAAGTAACACTAACTTTCCCTATTATTTACCATAATTAGCGGTAATTTGTCGTCCTGAAGAATGACGTCACATCACTGGGGCAAATACAGTAATTTAATGTGGGAATAGTTTCCCCTCCAACGGTCTTTTTGGATTATCCGCCAAAATGTATTAAATACAATCTTGGACAAAAAGTGTTAAGAATTTTGCTCTTTCTTACACACAGGAGACCTACCCTGCGAATTTGGCACCATGGTGACCCCTCCCCCCACCCCTCCCTGGTCAATGTTGTTTAGTAGGCAGCAAAAATGTTCGGGCCACACTTCAACATTGTTTTTTTGGGGGGGAGGGTCGAGTATCTTGAGTGAACTGGGCTTTAGGGGGAAGTATTCTAAAATGAAACATACAACGTGCATTTTTCTTAACATTTTTGTCCAAGATTGTAGATCTTGGTTGAAGCAATTTTGAACTGACTGGTTGAAATATATGTTCAGCCAATCAGAAGCACTACCCAGATCTGGGTAGTGACGGGTCATCAGTATGGACGAATTTCTGCACTCGTTTCTCATACTTCATTTTGCGTTGAAACCATCTTAGTGGAGTCGCGAAATGTCGACCGTTTTCCCCTGGTAAATTAGAGGCGGCTGTATGCACAGACAAGCAGTTTCATTAATAATGAAAAACGACTTTAAATAATTCCAACTATATAATTACCTTACATTTACTGGGCAATATCAAATGAAAGTATATCGCTACCAAGAGAAGTAAAACGTTTTTACTGATGAATGAACTGTGGGTTCATTCATTTTATTTGAACTTGCTTTTACTGCTATAACCCGTTTTTTCACATACTGGTAACTTAAGAAATGTAAGTTCCACAAAACCAGATCAAAAATGTTATGTTCTTTTGAATCTTACGAGTAGCCTTAATCTGTGAATAAATTGTAAGGTGTATAGCTACCTTTACAACAACAACAACAACAACACTTTGTCAGAAGCGGATGGTTTCGGATAGTATTTCTAGGTTATTTTTAGTTGCTTATAAAATATTGCAGGTTTAAGTACGAAAGGAAAAATCCACGAAAGCGGAAGAATTATCAGGGTTTACATATTGCATTTGTCTGTAATGGTATAAATTGGCGAGTAATTAAGTTTTATTTTCGACTGGACGTCATCGAACAAATTTTCCCGAAATAATTCTACTACCTTACGTCACATTACTTTACGTGGCCTGTTTTCTATGAATAAAACATATTTTTAGACTGGATGTCATCCAACCACGAACATTTTCAAAAAATAAATTATCCTATTGCGTGGTGTCCTTTTGATCACATGATTATCCATTGACTATTTATCCAGGTGACTTGACGCCCCTTTCATATCATCGTATCAAGGTACGGCTGAGAGAACAATTATTGTAGTGAAACGAATCAGAGATTTCAGGCCTTCGTGAGATTACAGGTAGGCTAAATTAGTCGACTTAAAACGACCAGCCTGCTGTCCGGTTAAGTGGCTTATTTAAATAAGTGAATGGTTTTCTTTTAGCACACTGTGGAAAAGAATATTGTTCGATGCGATGTTATTCTGCACCTTAACGAAAAGCGACACTATTTAGTAGGGTTTTCGTCAAGTTTCTTGCTCTTTTATGGCTTTATCATTGACATATATTTTCCATGATTGTATCCATCAGTGGGCTCAGAAACTACAGGCCTCGGTAAATAATTTCTCGTTTTAGAAAGGAATTATGATCGATCAGGTGACTGTTCTAGTAAGACAAGCCAGAAAATTTGTTTGACTTTGAATATCTTGAACTAACTGATAGTATTTGATCTGTCTGGTCATCGTTTCCGATTGCGGGTAGAATTAAAAAAAAAAAAATTAGAAAGTCGGACGTCGTCTGCGGATTTTGGATGACCATCTGTGGAAACTGTCTGAACTGTTCATGTTTTGATCGATAAATCTTGTTTTTGCCTGTTTCACTTCGTAGTCAAGGCCTTCTTCGGGGTGATGTTTTCTTTTCTAAAACCGGATGCTGGTTTAGTTTTGGTCTTTCCCCATAAAGTAAAGAAAACAAATCTATGCTGATTGTCCAATTCAATGGGCTCATTCTCCAACAGACAATGTGAAAAGATCCCGCATCACCTTTCTCGTTTTTTAGCGCCAAAGTGGTCGGATAAATCCTGAACGCAGAATTTTACTCGGATTCAGTTTTTTACGAGTGTTTTCCAAGTCTCAAGACGGACAAGCTTCCCACTCAAAAATCAGTTCAGCAAATAGTACCTTCGCTTATTCCGCCGTGTGAGATAAGTTTTTCCCACTTTTTAATCCTAGTTAAACTGTAGTTTTAATTTCAGCTACCGCGCGTGCGCTCTGCGTTCGAATAAAAACAGTACCTTTTGTTTTACCGAAAGCCATCAAGGATTTGCTTGTGACGTACTACAGTTTATAGAAAGCGATACAACAATATCAGAGCGACCTAAAAATAGCAAAAAGAAGCAATCTCGAATATAAAAAGAACCATGCATCTTCAGCTTGAAACCGAAATAACCTCAACTTGAAAACGAAGAATCCTGCAAGCCAAAACCAAAATACCCTCAACTTCGGTGAAAACACCTGTAAACAACTAAATATAGTCAGTTAGTTTCGAGCGTGATGGCCTGTTCCAGGCTCTCGGTACTGAGAGAGAGAGAGAAGAGGGGGAAGTGGGGCGGGGGAAGAGGGAGATAATTTTTTCGCGGTCCCCGTTCTCTTTTTGTTAGTCTCGACTAAATAAAAACCTGTAACAGGCTACAGGGGTGACAATCTACTCCGGGCATCTTTCAGGCACTTTTGCTTTAGCTCACGGTGTAAGCCCCGATCTGTCTTCTTTTCCTTTTGAGAAGGGAGGGAAAAGAGACACATATAGAGATTAGAGGAGAGTTGGGTCATTTGTAATCAAACGTTTGCCCCGAGGGGTTGGGGATTTACCATCGAAGACTTTTGGTGTATTATATTTTTAACCCCTTACAATGAGGAAGTTTGCGGTATTGCGGTGTTTATAGTTTTTTGGGTTTACTGTGAAGATAGTTTGATGTACTGCTGCATTATATAATAATACCTCAGTGCTTTTCAAGATCTTCCTGCCTGAAACTGAAGGTATTCTGTTGGATAATGTTCGAAAAGTAGTGTTATGTGTGAATTTGGATTCAGTTTTTTGGAAGGTTTTGCAAGTCTCGAGACGGACAAGCTTCTCACTAAAAAATCGGTTCAGCAAATACTACCTTCGCTTTTAACTTTTTCTTACTGTATTTCAATTTTTTCAAGTGTTTTACCGAAAGCCATCAAAGATTTCTCAGCCAGCTAAAACCATTGATTGTGACGTACCACAGTTTATAGAAAGCGATACAATATCAGGGCGACCTAAAAATAGCAAAAAGAAGCAATCTCGAATTTAAAAAGAACCAAGCATCTTCAGCTCGAAACCGAAATAACCTCAACTCGAAAACGAAGAATCCTGCAAGCCAAAACCAAAATACCCTCAACTTCGGTGAAACCACCTGCAAACAACTAAATATAGTCAGTTGTTTTCAAGCGTGATGGTCTGTTCCAGGCTCTCGGTACAGAGAGAGAGAGAAGAGGGGGAAGTGAGTTGCTGTCCCCGTTCTCTTTTTGTTCGTCTTGACTAAATGAAAGCCACAAGGGTGACAATTCCTCCGGGTATCTGTCAGGCACTTTTGCTTTTGCTCAAGGTACAAACCCCGATCTGTCTTTTTCCCCTTTTGAGAAGGGAGGGAAAAGAGGGGCATACAGAGATTGGTTGAGGGTGTGATCACTGGCCACCCTCCCCCCTTCAAATGGTGGGTCATTTGTAACCCAGGGGTTTGGGGATTTACCATCTTAGACTTTTAGTATATTATATTTTTAACCCCCTACAATGAGAAAGTTTGCGGTATTGACTATTTTCGAATTCCCCATAATACACTCTGTTTGCCCCCCAAATTTTGCATAACTTATTGTCTTAAAATGCTCTTGGGAAAATGCAATACTCCCAGGAGCATTTAAAAACAATGGTTTATGCAAAAATTGGGGGACAAACAGAGTGTATTATGGGGAATTCGAAAATAGAGAATTGCGGTGTTGATAATTTTTCACGTGGACTATTTTGCGGTATTTTGTCCTATTGCGGTATCCGGCTAAACATGTTAGATGCGGTATTTTTAATATTTGGGTCGATTTTTGACTTGGTATAGTCTTATTTGACGCTTTTCTTTTTTATTTGTGTTACTGTGCTCGGCAACCTTATCCACTCTATACTTTTTGCGCATGCGTATACTTCTACTTCGTTTATTATCGGATTATTATTCACATAGCTGCCGAATATCTTTCAGTGGAAAGCAGACGTCATCACGACGAGCTATTGCGAATAACGAAGCGAGTTTCTTTTATAGGGAAATAATGTAATTTGTGATAACACCGTATCATCATAAATTACTATTTTGCCGGCACGTATCAGAGGTCTGGGGAGGGTGTTTGTGCGCAGTGAGTCATGGGGGCTTGGCTGGCCCACGCGCCCATATATGAACATTGTTGTCTTGTGTGTACCGGTTGAGTAGTGGAGGCAAAATATACAATATGCTCCTCAGGGCTGAGGTGAGGTGCTGTCATGCATAAGTGGCGCGGCAGGCTGTCATGCATTAGTGACGCGGCAGGCTGTCATGCATTAGTGGCGCGGCAGGCTGTCATGCATTAGTGACGCGGCAGTGTAATTCCTGGTCACTATTTTTAGAATGTTTATTGATGACACCTCAGGGAAAAAAAAGAATTAAAAAAATCATTGCCCTGAATCTGAATATGAGTCAACTGGTGAGGTTGTTGGAAGGTTAGTTTGTTATTGCTGGCTCACAGGGTGGTGTGCCTGTCATTGGGTTCACTGTGAAAATAGTTTCATGCACTGCTGCATTATGTAATAATATCTCAGTGCGTTTCAAGACCTTCCTGCCTAAAACTGAAGGTATTCTGTTGGATAATGTTCAAAAAGTAGTGTTATGTGTGATTTTTTTTGTCATTAAGTGGAAAGCACCACGCATGGCAAATTGAGCGATAGTCACCCATGCTAGTGCAGGGAGATAGAGTTTCATTAATTGATAGCCTTGTTCCATTTTGGTTTTTCACCAGATCATTGCAAACATGACGCAAAGTGGAATCGGACCAGCAAGTGAGACTGATGTTGCAGCACTTAGTTCAGGGCAATCTTTGGACTTTGATGACGACACATTGAAAGGTAAAGACATTCACTACTGTTATTAGTTGATCACCAAAAGAGCTTTGACATAACAAGGACGAATGAAATTAAAACTATAGACAAGAACATCACGGTGACTGGAAAAGATAAAAAAAATGGATGCGCTATTGTAAACGGGCATCATCAGCTGCAACAGAATTTAAAGTAATTAAATTGGCTGGAATTGTAAAAGCAATATTTACAGAACTAGCAGGTAATTGCGTAAGAACCACAAACAGTCGATTAGATTATTCTAGAAGCAGGCTTATCTTGCGATAAACATAAGCAGAGAATTAGCTCTTGCAATTGGTCTGCACGATTCACATATTCTTAGGGGACTCCAAAAATATCTCAACGCACATCTTATTCAGTGCAATGCTTCCGCTTCCCTTTTGTCAAGTATTTTCTGGGGATACAAATCATGTACGTCTCCCTTTTTGGCATGTTAAACAGAAAATTGTTATCTCATATCACTGTTGATACGTAGTGACCATCTTCACTTCATGGAATTAAAATAGACTTACAAAACCTAGTAGGAAATAATCTTGCTTTCTAGAAATAAGTGTCAAGCAAAACTTTGCAAACCTTTGTATTGACAGCGCTACCCGAATTAAACCCTGACGGGAGGGGTTGGTAACTAGATGGGAGATCAGCAGCCATATTCTGTCCTGAACACTTTCATTCTCTTCCTTTTTCTTTTTTTTTATTTCGTTTCATTGAACATCCTATTTCTATGGTTTTCTATGTCATGGTTTACGCTATTGGTAAGGTAGCTATTAACACCCAAAGCAATAGCGCTCAGGTTTAACGACATTTTAATCTGCTTCGTTGTCAGCTATAGCAGAAGTTTACAAGACTGAAGGTAATGAAGCGTACTTAAAGGAAGATTACAGCAACGCCATTTACTTTTATACTGAGGGAATAAAAGTAAACTGCAAGGACCAGGACCTGAAGGCTAAGCTGTACAGCAACAGAGCATATGCAAACCTTCGTTTTGGTGAGACTATTTGTACTTTTGCAAATACCGATGTGGCGGGGGGGGGGGGGGGAGGGGTGGTGAGGCAGAGTAGCCGAGTGGTAAGCCAGAGGTACTGGACTTGAATTATGTTGATAAGTTTGTTTGATATTTCGCGGTCCTCAGAGAAAGACATTTCTTAAAAAATGTGATGATGACTAAATATTCAATATCTATTTTGATCAAATTGTTGCTAGCGGTTAGGATCTCGTCAGGGAACTATTTGAGAACGGTCTAGTCGAAGTAGTATGTCTGTGATTGACATATGATTATATAATACTTAATAATAAACAGTCGCGGTTTTTTACTTTCAGGATCTTGCAGGCCTTCCCTTTTATCACGTTTTCACGCGCCTTTATTCTCCCTTCCCCTTCTCCCTCGCATGCCTGCCATCCATGCATACATTAGCTGACGTAATTGTGAACTGCTCGCGGAAGAAGTTTTCTTTTTCCAGTGCGAATGATTTTTCATCTTGAAGTCTTTTTAAATGTAATATCGATATCGTACTAATAAAAGGCATTACGCATTATCTGATTAATTCACTATGTTCTGTTTTGGACTTGCTTTCAAAAAGGTCATCCTGTACTTGTCAACTTTTGCTTATCGTACGTGATTTGAATTCTGATCGGCTCACTGCGTTTGCTGTGAGTGACATTTTGGCTTTTGTTCTTTCCACATTCCTAGGAAATTACATTTATTCACTGGTAGACGCAAAAGAAGCCTCGGACATGCGACCACTGTCAATCAAACCAATAATAGCAGGTAATTTCAAAGGTTTAGTATTTTGTCTTTAAGAAACAAAAAAAGTTTATGACGGGCTAAAAGCGTTCGAATTTAAGCACATTCTAAATCAAAACCGTAACCTTTCTTTGATTATTTTCATTTTCAAACTTTTGGAAACTATGCAAGGTTGGCTGATTATGACAGTGGCGGCCATCAAGTTTTCTATGTTTAACATTTCAGTTATAATTTTCTGTTTTATATCCCGCTAAGCGTTGTTTCGATAGAATGAAAGGCAGGGAGCAGTGCTTTTGTGTCGCTGAATATTTCAGGTTTACTGATTCACATTATTTTCACTATTTTAGGAGCGAAAGCTTTAACGAGATTGAATCTGTTTAAGCTGGCGATCACGTGGTGTGATAGAGGATTAGCAGTATCCTTTTGTTCATTGCATTCCTGCATCATGATCAAAAGATAGTTTATCTTTGCTACTTGCTATACTCATAACTATTTTATTATGAAAGTTCCACATAGAATATGATTACAAAGCGTCTTTGAAACATGCCTCACAAACCTGCCTCGTATCCAGGAGCGTTCTAGCGGATACGAGAGCGACTGGGATTTTGGTTCCGCGCTAGGTATCATTCTCGTTCACCCTTTTCAGCGTCCTTTGCGTCTACGCTAAACGTTCCCATGGTCCACTGCGCGATACTCCTTGATGGCTCATGCAGTCACGTTTTCTGTTTTCCACACTTGAGACGCCTAGGAACGAGGCAGAAAACAAACTACATTGCAAATTAAACATGATTACAAGTCCTCTTTGAAACTTAAGAAGAGAGAGAGAAGATCCTGGGGACTAGGTTCGAATTTACTCCAACCAAAAGGAAATGGAATGTCTCAGCTTCCAATATTAGAGCCGGTGTTAAAACCCAGTCTCACCAGTTACATGATCTACCCTATTTCTTCCCCACCCTTCCATCCCTGACATTTTACGGAACACCCTCCCCCCGAGCTACGCGAGGTTCTGCCATATACGTATTTCTTGTCTCAGGTAGTTTTATGAATGGTTTTAACCCCGTATTGAGTGGAATAGTGTCGCCACTAGTATCCCATAAGGTGAGATCAGTATCCTCGTATTGTAAGCATACTTTACACGCAGCGAAAACCACAACTCATTTATCCATGGCGTCCTCCCCCAGAAAGCCGTGCACGTGCACTATAACTAAGTAATAAATGGATTATAAAAGTGAAATTTAAACTATGTTATGCCGTTAAAAGTATACCTTAAGATTTCTATACTAAACGTACAGTAGAGAAATATAATGACTTACTTTTTTATAGCCTAGTGTCCTGCTAACACAGGTACCCCAAGCTCACGATTGAGAATCGTTCAGTGAGTAACAGAACTATTATAAGCGGGGTTGTATGGGGATTTTAGGGACCGCGGTTATGAGGGCCAAAAATAGCAACAAAAATGTGATACCTTGCCTCGATGTTTTATTTGTGGTGTGTTGTTTGCATTTTCGGCCGTTTCAGAGCGATTCCAGCGAGTTTTAGTTCTACAGTTTAACGTTGTTCCCTCTAATCGAAACTTCTAGTTTTTTAAAAGTATAAAATTTGTTAACTGGCCTATTGGCCTGCTAAGCCTCAGCTGACCATCTGTTCCATCCTCTCTATAAAGAGACCGAACAGACTTTGTTGCTGGCTCCGAAGATTATGTCTACGAATGATATTCACGTTTCCAAATTCCACAAGGATGATTCGAGTACTTGTTAATCCTGTGATTTAAACTCGTCTGAGAATGAGGCTTATCCAGTCGAGGTCGTCGAGAATCTGAGCAGATCTGACATCTCAACCGGATCCACTTATGGTGTACAGTTGTTGCAATTTTTCAGGTTTTTGACTAAGTCCAGCACCAATATCCCCACACACAGCACCATGACAGTCGTGTAAGACAAAATCAACAATTTGTAAGCTGTTTCGAGAATTCGTTCGGGACGTATTAGCCTCAGTCTCCTAAGCCAGGGCCGCAAATACTATTGCAACTTTATTGATGATCTCTTAAATATGAAAAAAAAAGTACCGCTTCTTTCTATTGAGTGTCCCTATCAAGACAAATACCAGTTTCACTTGGGAGCAGTATGTCGCGTCTTATCTGGCGGCCCCGTAAATGGGCGTCACGTTTGGTCTTGACTACGTTATTTGGTTTGAGTGAGTCTTTGTTTCAGATTGCTTACGTCATAAATTAGGGATGAGAACAACTCTTTAAGGTTTTTAGACGCGTAGGCGAGGTTAGTGTCACTGGAGTACAAAATTTCTAAAAAGGGACAGCTGGCTACAATATGGTGTCATTGATACATAAATAGGAATATCAGGGGCCCGAAGATAGAGACCTGAGGCACCCTGCAACCCTTCACAAGTTCTTTCAGATTTGAAGTTGTTTATCGCTGTAACCTCTGCTGTATAAAATTGCCTGATTCTGAACAGGTTTAAGTTCGAATGCCCTTTTTAGCTTGATAAACAGAATGGCGTTTGCTAAGCCATTTCTCGATATCTAAGGTGCCAAATGTTTGACATGTCGATAAGATCTCTCAAAGCAAGCGTTTAGAAACTACGGGGGCACAAAGATGTTAGGTAGCACATTGTATTTGAAAAGTAGAGAATTCTGGGTCCGAAGGACCCATCAGATTGGTCTCTGTATCTTAAAACCAGAAAATGTTTCACGTAGCTGCAGAGACATCATTGTTTCAATGCTCTGGGAGATGAATTTTTATTTTCAACTTTTATGCGTGCATGTTTCGACTTTTTGGAGCAAAAATGTTTGGTGGGAAGGGGGAAGGGCATCCCCGGCCCCTCCCCATGCTACGGGCCTGCAAAGTAAAGCATTGAGAGAATTAGGGACTGTAGCTATAAGTGAACTTGATGCCTTGGAAACTAAAGAAAGCTGGGATACTGTTAAGGCCGTTTCAGTGACAGAAGAACGAAGAAATGCCTTGACGTTGGGTTTTTAGTAGCCACACAAAAAACTCAAAGTCAGGATCAGACAGGTCAGACCTGATCCTGTAATCAATTACATTTTGAATCTACGTGGTACCACCTGACACCTCCAGCTCCTCTGTATCAGGGGCGTAGCCGGGTAAGTTCAGGAGATACGCGCAATTTCTCCCCTCCTCCAATAAAGCAATAGATCCCTCGTTGTTTCTAATTTTCCTCCTCTCATCTTCTTTCTTAACGGTAAGAGGTGGGAGAATACTAGGAGACAGGTGTACATGCAGGCCCATGTTCCCCGGGAAAATGTGATTTTTACGCCGTTTGAAGTAGCTAGAGATGCGTCTGAAATTAGCCCTCTTCTTACAAATACTGGCGAAAATTTCAAGTTACTTCATGAACAACTTACTTAGCCTTTTTAGCATCTCATGAGGGTTAGTTTTGTTTAACCGAAATATTGGGAAAATAAATTACGCATCCTACGCTGTCCGATCAGCCTTGCCTTTAATTCATAAGTTTAAAGTTTGACGTTTATTTATTCATAAATACATAGCAGTTCCAAAACTGAATTGGGTATTTACGTTACATAAAGTTACACAGATGTAGTTATTAACTATTATAGTCTATCTACTTTATTAAAAAGGATAAAGAAGCTAAAAGAAAAAAAATACTAAAAAAGATTATTAAAAAACACAAATTCAGAAACTCTAAACTGCGTTCGTTTTAAGACATGAAAAGATAATCAACGTATCCTTAAAAAGGTCGGTTTTGAACCGTGGCATGTTAAAACTGAGCTCGCGTGCGCCTTAACGAATGAGTAGTTTCGTGCGGCGCAGGTAATATCTCATAAAGGCGGTGATTGTTGTCATTTACAATTGTGTCAAAAAGTGTCTCACATATTTCGTCATAATGAGTGGATATTTCCTTAAAGTTCATAATGTCGAGGGTCTCATGATAGCTTCGACCAGTGCAGATGATGAACATTGCTCTCTTCTGTACACGTTCTAATAGTCCATAATTGATCTAATACAACTAGAGTAAAAGAGCCCTAAATCAGTGCGAGCAACCTTAGCTCTCTTTTAAGTTGAACCAAAAAAATATAATCTTTGCAAATCACTGGAAATATTAAGACCTAATAGCTTTACACTTTCTACCATTTCTAAAGCATCGCCATCGATGAGAATAGGTTAGTGGGTCTAAGATCTTTCCGTACGATCTTTACAGGTTTTTTCTTGGCAAGCAGGTAGGACTTTCTCTTTAAACGATGCATTGAGAATTCTGCATACAGGAAAGGCAATAAGGTCGGCGTATTCTCGCATAGGCCAATTCAGAATTTACGGTCCACACGATTTAGAAGGATTGAGTTTGATAATACTTTCCATACACGTTCCTTGAATACTTCTAGGAAGTTCCAGGGCAAGGCGAATGGTGGCGTAAGACAGACGATACTCTTCAAGAGGCTCGAGGAATGCTTTATTTATAGAGTTCGCCAATTCATGTGTAGATAGGTTCTCAACTTCTTTGAAGTTCATGTGATTAAGGAGATCACTCGAGGAAGCTTTCCCGCCGCTTAATCGGTTCATCTCTCTCCGCCAGGTTCTGGGGTCTTCGTTCTTCATAAGAAATGAACAGGCCCACTAGTTGATGTTCAGTTAGAACCAACATAAGAAGTACTTAATTTAAACGAAATTCACACCTTAACAATGTCAAAAGATTGAGACGGAAAACACCACTCTGTTGGGCCTCAGAAAGCTGGCAATAGACATGGACAACGAGGTATCTTGGTTTGTTTCTATAATAAGCATTTCGCTTTGATTTAGCGATGAAAGTGGCCTTTCATGTTACCCTGATATTGCAAATTGACTCGCCTCGGCCAACACCCTCCCCGATCTCCATAAATCTTCAAATCATACTCAGCCCCATCTGATAATTGTTAATTAACTCACTCTAATCATCAGACAAAGAAGTTCCAAAATTTCACCCACAGCACGAGGTTTGAATATTAATACAAAACGTCCTGACCCGTAAATTCGGATCAAATTACCAGACACGAGATAGAAATGAGAAACTTTAATTAACGGTATTTCCTCTTTTAGTCCTCTGGGCATTCTCTGTTTTAGTTCCTCTGAACTGGTGGCTAGTCTGGGAGGGAGGTTGCTCATTGATACTTGGGGTTTAATGAATTACTCTGTTTTTTGGGGAGGGAGGAGAGAAAATTCATAATTCTATGTACAGTATTCAGAGAATAGGAGAATAATACACTCACATAGTTTATGGGCCTAAAAGCTGAACGTTTCAATATGTGCACTATTCACGTTCCATCTGAATTGTAAATATCAACCCTGGGGATTAATTGATGATATGCAAATGAGTATATATAATAGGAAACACTAGCACGCTTTGTCCCATTCACTTCACTGTGTCCGACAAGAAGGGCGTTTGGCGACCTTCCCGAGCTAGTAAGTCGGGTTCCAGCTTACCTACATTCAATTCAGTCTGTCTTGGGCTTGTCCCAGGTCAGATTGATTCCCCATACCTTATTATAATGTCATGAATAACAATACCCAGGGATGAATATTATACAGTTCACATCTCTCAGTCTTTTAAACCGGCGTCTCGCCAGTTTGATTCAGTAATATGGTACTCATTATCAAGCATCTCATCGTTATCACAATTAATCACTATCAGGGATGGGAGAGTTTACTAGAAACGAGTTACGGTAAGAGGATGGGGACCAAACAGAGCTGTTGAAATACGAGTTTGACAGTAACTGGATTTGGAGAAATGTGCTTCTAAAGTTACAGACCAGTTAATTTGCCTTTTTGTCATACAGAAGAACAAATATATTTCATTACGTTTTATCACGGCAGTTTGCTTTTCGTTTCTTCTTAAGCTAAGATGGCCAAAAAACAAGAGTATCTACGATTAGGCTGGTCTGTTTTAACTGTAAATTTCTCACTTCCGATTCATTTTTAAAAAGTTAATTCAGATGTTAAAATTTTCCCTTTCAATAATTTTTAACAAACCCTCCGCTGATTTTTCTTCATTTGAAAGAAAAGCCATCCTAATATTTCACTGTACATGTTAAAGGATAAAGTCTTGGCGAGATTTTCAAGAAGAATTCTAAAATATTCTCAAGAGCAAGTGCGATTGTCCGTAGAACCGTAAGATTATCGAAGTAGGAAATGTGTGACGTTTGCGCCTTTTAGACTAAGAGAAGTGTCTGTAATAATAGAGTGGTGGCCTTATTGAGTTTGTCGAGCGTTTTTAACATGAGCCTCTGGCTCGGAAGACTGTGAAAACACTTCCCACGTCTTCGACATTAAATAAATAATAATAATAATAATAATAAATTGAAGACTGTGTTCGCAAGCGGAGAGGTTTGACTGTCACACTATATTTACATTTACGTCTACTTTTTATTCAAAATCAAATATATTCTTTTACTTCTGCACCACAATGACATTTTCTGCAATACACTTCATAAGAAGCACTATCAAATAATACACTTGAAAAAGAATTAAAACTACATCCACACGCACCCAAATGATACACCCTTGCACACACAAAACGCAACTAGCTACAGTTGATTAATTTAGACCACTTCCCTGATGTGTACATATTTTTTTCTACTTCTATCTTCTCCTTTAAAAGAGTCAGAAAATCTGAAAACCGTGGATTTTAACACCATGCAATGCCTTAGAGTACAGAAGGTTTTTGCCGATGAGAATTAAATATTTGAGCAAGAAGACCAGGTTTTCAATACACCATTCATAATTTGATTTTTGCAAAAAGTTGGAGATTAGCCTGGGACCACGCTCCGCAGTGGGTGAAAAAAGCCAAAAAGGGGGTCAAATAGGAAAAATATCGGCGAGCGAAGCGAGCCCAGCGTTGGACTGGGGACCGCAGGGGGAAAGGGCGGCCGCCACCCTTTCCCCTCCCCAGACTACCCCTTGGCTCGCTTCGCTCGTTTTTTTTTTTTTTTTTGCTCACGCCTTTTTTTTTTCCCTTTTTCCCCCAATGCGGAGCCTGGTCCCAGGCTATAAAACACAAATAAAAGAGAGATCACAAATTTTATGAAGCTAAATTTCTTCACTTCTTCTTTAATCCATTTTGTTGGCAACGATACCCAAAGTGTACATAGTATTTTCCTGAAATTTTATCTCAAATAATTTTACTGTTTTCTCGAAGATCTGTAGATTAGTTGTGAACGTAAGTATTATATGTAAAATCTTGGACGACCTTCTTATTTCTTCAGAGTAGCTCCAGTTAGTTTAGTCATTGCATAGAAAGACACTACAGGAGTGTTACAAATAAAAGGCCGTTCGCCTTTTCCCTACACAACCTACAGGAGTATCAAAACTAAAAATAAAAGTATAAAAAGACATGAGAAGAATTTTTAGGTTAAGGGCATATATTATTTTAACAGCTTTTTAAAGGACAGGAATGTAACTGAGTTTACATAGGATAAAAAACTCTTATTTCTGCTGTTTTTAGTCATGCGGTGGAGGTAAAGGTAAACATGAGCAACCCGACAGCACTTCCCGCGTAAAGGATTGCTTGTGCAGTAATCACCTTGGAATGAAAGCTTTAAAACGCGGTGATTATGAAACAGCCCGATATTACTTCGAGTTGGCATTAAAGGAAGCCAGAGAGATCAGAAATAAAGATTGTGAAGAAACTGCATGTAACAACCTTGGCGGTGTCTATCACGATCTCGGTGATTTGCAGAAAGCAATCGAGTTTTTTCAGCTGAGTCTAGGTATCGCAGAAAAGACTGGAAACAAAGATTCTGAAGGAAATGCATATAACAACCTTGGCCGTGCCTATCGCAATGTTGGTAATTTGCAGAAAGCAATCGAGTTTTTTCAGCTGAGTTTAAATATTGCAGAAAAGACTGGAAACAAAGATTTTGAAGGAGCTGCATATAACAACCTTGGCGGTGTCTATCACGATCTCGGTGATTTGCAGAAAGCACTCGAGTTTTATCAGCTGAGTCTAAGTATCGCAGAAAAGACTGGAAAAAAAGATTTTGAAAGAACTGCATATAACAACCTTGGCCGTGCCTATCGCGATGTCGGTGATTTGCAGAAAGCAATCGAGTTTTATCAGCTGAGTCTAAGTATCGCAGAAAACACTGGAAACAAAGATTGTGAAGGAAAAGCATATAACAACCTTGGCGCTACCTATCGCGATGTCGGTAATTTGCAGAAGGCAATCGAGTTTTTTCAGCTGAGTCTAAGTATCGCAAAAAAGACTGGAAACAAAGATTCTAAAGGAAAAGCATATAACAACCTTGGCGGTGTCTATTACCATATCGGTGATTTTCAGAAAGCAATCGAGTTTTATCACCTGAGTCTAAGTATCGCAGAAAAGACTGGAAACAAAGATTCTGAAGGAACTGCATATAACAACCTTGGCCGTGCCTATCGCAATGTCGGTGATTTGCAGAAAGCAATCGAGTTACGTTTTCTCAGCTGAGTCTAAGTATCGCAAAAAAGACTGGAAACAAAGATTCTGAAGGAGCTGCATATAACAACCTCTGCCTTGCCTATCGCGATGTCGGTGATTTGCAGAAAGAAATCGAGTTTTCTCAGCTGAGTCTAAGTATCGCAAAAAAGAGTGGAAACAAAGATTCTGAAGGATCTGCATATAACATCCTTGGCCTTGTCTATCACGATCTCGGTGATTTGCAGAAAGCAATCAAGTTTTTTCAGCTGAGTCTAGACAGTCTAAGTATCGCAAAAAAGACTGGAAACAAAGATTTTGAAGGAACTGTATATATCAACCTTGGCGCTGCCTATCGCGATCTCGGCGATTTTCAGAAAGCAACCGAGTTTACTCGGCTGAGTCTAAGTATCGCAAAAAAGAGTGGAAACAAACCTGCTGAAGGAACTGCATATAACAACCTTGCTGTTGTCCAGCGAGATCTCGGTGATTTGCAGAAAGCAGTCGAGTTTTTACGGCTGAGTTTAAGTATCGCAAGAAAGACTGGAGACAAAATTTCTGAAGGAACTGCATGTAACAACCTTGGCCTTGTATATCACGATCTCCGTGATTTTGAGAAAGCAATCGAGCTCTATCAGCTGAGTCTACGTATCGCAAGAAAGACTGGAAAGTCTGAAGGAACTGCATATAACAACCTTGCTTGTAGTTTTTTCAATCTTGGCGGCGTTATTAAAGCCGAGGAGTGTGCTAAATCCTCTATAAAACTGGTCGAGGAAATGAGGGATCTCCTGCCCGGGAAAGACGAGTGGAAAATCAATCTTCGGAATGAATATGATACGAGTTATACTCTTTTAAGGACAATTCAATCACAACAAGGTAGAACCCTTGAGGCACTTTCCACAGCTGAGGCGGGACGAGCACAAGCTCTCATGGATCTCATGGAATCACGATATTGCGTCAGGGAATCAATTCGACCGTCATCAGAACAGCAGATGGAACTAATAATGACAATTTCAGGACTTGTTTCTTCACCTACGATTTTTGTAGCAGAAGATAAAAAACTAGTGAGTTTGTGGTTACTGCTTAAAGAACAGCGGTGTCTTTTTATCCAAAAGGAGATCAGTGTTGACTTAACATCACTAATTCAGGAAACGTACCAAAAGATTGTTGTCAAATTCGATGTGAGTGGCAAGGATCGCTCCCGGGATGAGCCAGAAGATGAAGAGAGTGTTGCTCTTAAAACATTGTATGACGTGTTTATCGCTCCATTTTCACACTTGATAAAAGGTGACGAACTCATCATTGTCCCTGACCGCTCATCATTTTTGATTCCTTATGTTGCCCTTGTGGACCAGAATTCCAGGTATTTGTCTGAAACGATGAGAATTCGGTTGGCTCCATCACTAAGAAGCTTGAGGCTGCTGGCAGAGTATCCGGAGGACCGCCATAGTACATCTGGTGCACTGCTTGTTGGTAATCCGTGGGTGGAAACCGTACGCATCGAAGGGGACAAATTCAAACCGCTTCCGGGTGCTGAGAAAGAAGTACAAATGATCGGACAGATTCTTAATATTCAACCTCTCACTGGTAGGAACGCTACAAAAGATCAAGTTTTGAGAAGGCTCAAATCAGTTTCTTTAGTACACATTGCAGCTCATGGTTGTCCAGAAAACGGAGAAATTATTTTGTCTCCTAATCTTGCTGATGCTAAAAGGCCGAAAGAGGAGGACTTTCGTTTGACAATGAGAGATGTTTTGGATGCACAATTGCGCGCCAAGCTTGTTGTCTTAAGCTGCTGTTTCAGTGCACGAGGGAAGATCAAAGCCGAAGGCGTGGTTGGAATTGCTCGTGCCTTTTTAGGAGCCGGTGCACGTTCTGTTATCGCGTCACTGTGGGCGCTCGACGACGAAGAGACTTTGGAGTTTATGAGACATTTTTACCAACATTTGGTAGCGGGGCAAAGTGCAAGTAAGTCTCTTCATCATGCCATGGAACGTATACGGGAGACCCAAAAATTCAAAGCCGTGAAGTATTGGGCGCCATTCGTGCTGATTGGGGATGACGTGACAATGAAATTTGGCCAATGAAAGGTGAGTTGCTCAGTTTAAAAAAAAAAAATGAAAAATAGATTTTTTTTCATCAGCATTAAATTCAGCACGTGCGAAGTTCGAGTTTTGAAACGGAATTTAAATTTTTACAACGACAGAAAAAGAGTAAATTAAAGCACGGACGACGGATTGAAAAACACGTTGTGCAGAGTAAAAAGAAACCAACACAGGATAAAAGGATCATGCTAATTTGAACACATGAGGTCAGTTTTCAGTTGCAGGCCGGAAAAAAGTCAATCAATCAATCAATAGATCGATCAATCCGTAGTTTCAAAAGTTCTGATGCCACGAGTCTATGGTTAACACAACACAGCAAAGACCGACAATTTATCATTGTTATTTTTTTTTGTATTTCCTTCTATAACAATTAGCATCTTTTACGTCTGCGCGATGAAAGCGTACTATTCGGGTGTCCGGCCGGCATACTTCCTGAGACAGTTAGCTATTGTAACCCTATTTCAGACCTGAAACTCTGTTTTCAAGCAGGAGGCGTAACTGCCTGTATGCCAGTGTGCACATGTGTTATTCAGCCTGTAATGCTTGTATAAGAGTACCCCTCCCCCCTGAGACAGTTACCTGGTGTTACCTTATTTGAGACCTGAAAATCTTTTTCTATACCGGAGGCGTAGCTACCTTTTCGCCAGTGTGCACCGGCCCGTAAAGCTTGTATAGGAGTAGCCCTCCCCCTCCCACTCCTCCCTACGCAGAAAAATTCCCCACCTGGTCATAGCTGGTCTTCTCGCTTATTAGCAAGAGAGGATAAAGGGGACAGAGAAGGCGTCCCCCATACACACCCTATTCCATAGGGAATTCGTCTCGAGTTATTTTTAGAATCGGGATAAAGCTACCTCGCGCGCTGCGTGGATGTTTCGTGGAGGTTTCGCATGACTAAACGCCGTGCAAAACATGTCGGGCGAAAGGCAATGAAAGCGTAAAGAGATCGAGAGCATTTCTGAATATTGAAGCGAAATGAGTAGGCGCTAACCTGGGAAAAGGGAATCGCTGGACTCTTTGACAACCCGTGAAATCAGTTTAACTCGAAGTTGTCGTAACCTTAGTGCTTTAATAAAATGAGAAATTTCGCCGGTGTTTTGAAACCGGTCGTTTGTACAATAAAGCAAGTAGGACGCCAAGTGTAATAAAAGACTAATAAAAGACTAATAAAAGAATAAATATCAAACCAGAAATTGCTCTCTTCAAACTGTAATTTATAAATGATCCTGAGAGAATATTCAGTGTGTTAAGGATTTCCCTGCTGTACTGTTAGCTCTATACAAGAGAGGAAGGCCGATTCTTTTTTAATTTCCATTTCGCTGACACAGCTTTAGCAGAAATCTTTCTGTAGTCGTTTTCGTCGACAAAACGAATAGCAATATAGCTCTCCGCGTCTTCCGCCATTTTGTTCTGCGTCAATTCGTGAAGGACGCGTGGCTCTGAGCGTGGGTCATCCACGCGGAACACATTCGCGCTATGTGATTGGCTGTTGTCTTATGCCCCTTGGGATCTGTGGTCTTAAAAATAACTCGAGACTAACTACCTACGGAATAGGGTGTGTATGGGGGATGCCTTCTCTGTCCCCTTTATCCTCTCTTGTTATTAGTTAACTTGATAAAAATTACAGAAATTAGCTTGTCTGTTGCTTTCTTTCACTGCAGAGCCAACAAAAGATATAGGAGGACTTCTGACATCTGGGAAAGCTGTATGATCCTGCATCTCCATTAAGTCGCTCTGGCTCTACTTACCAGCGGAAATTGATTACGGATTTATTTACAGCGAAGAGAGGTAGACCATGAGTACAGTGCCTTATTTTCCTGAGGGATAGTAGAGCAAACAAAATAATTAAGCGGGCGTTTATGAAAAACACAGCCCTCGAGTAAGGCGACCTTTCCCCACTTGCCGCGCGCCTTCCTCGTGGGTGGCAATTTTCACTGCCACTCGGGTACTAACTCCCTCTACTTCCCCAAGGCAAATAAGGGACCACTCATTGTCTAGAAGAACACTTCAAAAATCAATCATCAAAAGACGGGAAAACACGAAACGACAACGAGCACTGCATAAAACAAAAATGTTTTGGTCCAATTAGACGACGGAACCACCTAGATACTGGTGGAAAACTTCAACATATGCTCGCTCAAAACCCGCTGTGCAAGGGTTTCTGGGAACAGGTTTCAGTCATTCCGTGGACGAACCTTTTCAGACTTCAAGGAAAAAGTTGCTTTATTTGCGTGAACTTGCATTTGGCCGGATATACCATATACACTGTAAATAGAAATTATATACCGTAACATCCCGTTTCTACGTGTTCAGAGAAATTGGTTACTGATTTAAACTTTTACAACAAAAACGAAAACAACATTAGCTTTATTTGCATGCCTATAAGTTCTAATAGTGCAGTTGCAAATTAAAGTTTTAAAAGATAAAACAAGAAGAAATAATAAAGCAGCAAATAGATAACAATTAAGTTACATCAGACTCGCTTGGTAATAAATCAGTACAAAAATATAATCGTGATAATGCAAACTTCGTCCATTGATTTTTATTAAAACCGCAAAGAGGACAAAATAATCTTGTGATTTGGTAGATTCTGCAACTTTCGATCATCCTTTTCTTTCCTTTCAGTTACCTTGCTTTTATCTTTTAAGTAAGGGAAAAAATCGTTCTTAAAATTGTTAAAAAATTCTAGCAGGTTTCTTTGAGTGTTGAAATATGTATTTGTTTGACAATGCAACGCTTGAACCTACGCGGTCCGAGCTGTAATAGTTTTCTTTGTTAATAGTATCAATAATACGAGGAAGATTCATTTCAGCTCTACAAGTAATATTTGATCAAGTTTTGCTTGTTTCGAGACATCGAAAAATCAACTCAGTACACGACATAATAGATTCAAAAAGGTTAGAATCCAAGCCCAATAAATGTCTTTAAATCCTGTGTAGGCTGTAAATTACAACAGGCCCTATACGGGCTAAGATGTCAGTGTTCAGCGCTTGAGATACTTCTCTTTTCAGTGAATTCTCCCACCGATTTGTTATCAAAGCTACAGAACAGTTTACCCCCCTCCTCCACCCCCCCCCCCCCCCCCACATCCGTCTTGAGAGCGATGTAAATAGATTTCTTTAATTGACATAACCTTTAGATGTATAGATAAAAGATGTAAGACCATGTAAATATCAGAAATTTTCTTTATTCACGTTCGTACTGGTGGAGGCAATGTGTCAAAATAAATGATTGATTTAATTTGAAGGCGACAAATGTAAATAAATTACTTTAATTAACATAACCTTTAGATGTATAGATAAAAGATGTAAATATCAGAAATTTTCTTTATTCACGCCGTTCGTACTGGACGCAATGTGTAAAAATAAATGATTGCTTTAATTTGAAGGCGACACAAAATGGTGCCTGTTTATTTAATAACCACCCGGTGCTTCCCTTCTGTGTCTGTGTTTAAAGTGTTTCTTTAGCCTTCGTAACAGGCGCACGTGAAATGTAGAGGCAAATATCAACGGCAGCGCTATCCTCGTGCGAGGAGAAAGAACGCTACCTTTCTCTTCGCGTTCTCATCTCCCCCGCGCATCACTTGACGCGCACCCATATTTCGCGCGAGCCTACCCCGCAGAAAAAGAGCAAACATTGGGGGTGGTCACAGGAACGTTGCTAGGCAAAGTACGTCACTTATGTCCAAAAATGTACGCGGGTATAGTCTCAATAAGCACTTCATATATGGCTGGGCTGTTGTCATTTTGATCTTTGAGATCTTGCCTTTTTCATTTAGATATGACTTGCTGGAATTCTTAATTGCCAAAATTGATGAACTGGTATTCATAAGGACGCTATGTGACGGCTATTACAAAAATCTTGTATCTCTCAAGGATTCGATCCTGCATCAATTAAACAGTAAACATTTATAAGTGTAATTTACAAGTGTTCCTTTTATTTCCAGACTCTAAAGCAATAGCTACACTTGTAAATTAAACTTGTAGAAGTTTTATTAAATTTAACGCTGAATATGTGTCAGGGACGATTTTTGGCTAAACTTATCTAAAGAAAACCTCAGTACTCCTCTTTAAAATTCTACGAATGAATAGTTTAGAAAAATTTTCATTTTGAACTTTTGACTTTTAAAAATGGTTTGAGCAAAAAGCTCAGTGGAAAAAACAGAGAAACTTCAACCTTGATCCATGTCTTTCACATCCTCCCCGGACTTGAACTGATTGTTGCCGAGTCGACTATCGTTTCTTTCCTGTCAAGTGATTACGTCAAGATGAAACCATCACGTGATCTTAATAAAACACAAGCCTTTCTTTGCAATCTTCACGGCTTTCTTTAATTCTGCTTTATTTGACTTCCGATCCTTCTGAAGTCTAAAAAAAGAGATACCAACATTAAAGATTTATACGATGATAACAGTGTTTCGTCCGCAACGTGAATGTTTTGAGGCTTTCGCGACACGTTCCTCTCTCGAGATAGCTGCGTGGAAGTATATGCGAGATAGAATTCGTTGCGCTTATTATATTACTTCCAAGCGCATGTCGCGCACGCAGGTTAGATGAACCCCAAGAGAGGATTAAGGGGACAGAGAAGGCATCCCCCATACACACCCTATTCCATAGGTAATTCGTCTCAAGTTATTTTTAAGACCACAGATCCCGTGGGGAATTAGACAACAGCCAATCACATAGCGCGAATGTGTTCCGCGTGGATGACCCACGCTCAGGGCCACGCGTCCTTCACGAATATGGTCGGCCATTTGTTTCAAAATTATGACACGATATACGTGCGGTTTTTCCCACGTATACTTGCAATCATTCCTGCTACACGATATACGTACGTTTTTTTGTCACGTATACTTGCGTTTTATTCCCAAGTATATGACCATTTTCTTACAAACGCGCATATATATGCGCACAAAAAATCCCATATATATGCGTTACAAACAAGCACGTGGTATATGGGGTCACAGAAAGTCGTCGTACAAGAGGCACCGAATTATACCGTCACCAAAAAACCCCCTTCATGTACGATGGAGCTGAAAACTAACTTCAGTCTGAATCAAGCATGGCCACAATGGCCGCGTTAATTACGAGCAAGGTTTGGTTCTTATTCACTGCCCTCACCGCCAGTAGTGGTGGTTGTTGGCTCCCCGACAACGGATTGGTTGGAATCCGTGGATTGTCTCTTGAGAGACTGTGTACGCTATTTCACAAATGCTGACCGAAACAACGATCGATTCAGTTAGAAATTAGCGTCCGACAGGCAAAACACGACTCATAAGCTCTTGATAATGTGAAACATGACCTTGAGAGTCTGCTTGAACAGATTGGTTTTTCTTCTTTTCTCTCTCGCGCGCGAATTACCACCTTTTCGCCTCCACGAACACGTTCTAAGCCTCCTAGTCTCGAAGCTTTTTATTATTTCCCTGGTATTCTCACTGACTTTAATAGCCTTCCACCTGCCTCTCTTTCCTTAGTGCTCCTCCACTTTAATTGTGATTTTCATGGTTATCTAACTCGTTCTCGTTCAACTTGCATAAAATGTCCCTCAGGTATCAATTTGCTATTAGTTCTCACGCCCCGATTATTTGGCCAAGGATATCCCACTGATATACCCTTCACTCTCTGTAACAGCCTTACCACCACTGACTTTAAATAGAAACTAAAACTTTACTTTTTAAGCCTGGATTGAATTAGCGCAGGATTATCATAGTTTATTGTTAGTTTATTTGTCACTAGTACTTCTAGTTTTACCTCTGCTATAGGACTGCTTGCATTACTTAATTTAAGTTTTGTATCTTTTTTTAGTTTCGAAATTTAGCCTTCAATGGCTTCATTTCTACATAAAATAATTTCTGTTATTTTGACCACAGGTCGTATAAGCCCCCGACCTTGGCTTTACTGAGTTTTGTACTATATGAACGATGGAATAATTAAGTTAAACTTAAAGTTACTAGCACTACAGAGAATTACCTGCATACTGAGTAATCATCTCCTGTGGTTTATGGTTCTTTAGGTCTTCCTGCTAGAAGTTGACCTCAGATGCAATTGTAAAGTGTTTTAATTTTCTTTGACCTTTGTTTAAGCCTAAAGCTTTAATTTAGTATTACGGCTAAACAGAGATTGTAGTTTCTATGGTTTTCTCCGTAAATCATGGATCTGTGGAATAACTACATGCATGCATGTAAGTTTCTTTGTCCGGGGATGTGATTATTTCTTCCTATGCCAGGGGAGAGGGTACTCCCTATGATGGCCTATACGGGGAGGCTCCACCCGAAATCCCGGAGAGGTACTTAACAAATATTTGTACGGGGAGGCTCCACCCCGAGGTCCAACCCCTTACCCGTCGAGAAAGCGTTCTACATTTGTGACTGATTCCTATTTTATGACAGTGCGGGTTTCCAGCAGTTAAAGGGGATACAAAGTTCTAAGCAAGATATGTGAAAGGAGAACCATTTGTCAATAGAAGAAAATGGTCATATACTTAGGAATAAAACGCAAGTATACGTGACAAAAAAACGAACGTATATCGTGTAGCAGGAATGATTGCAAGTATACGTGGGAAAAAACCGCAGGTATATCGGGTCATAATTTTGAAACAAATGGCCGACCATACACGAATTGACGCTAAAAAAATGGCGGAAGACGCGGAGAGCGATATTGCTATTCGTTTTGTCGACGAAAACGACTAAAGAGAGATTTCTGCTAAAGCTGTGTCATCGAAACGGAAATTAAAAAAGAATCGCCATTCCTCTCTTGTATAGAGCTAACAGTACAGCAGGAAAATCCTTAACACACTGAATATTCTCTCAGGATCGTTTATAATTTACAGTTTGAAGAGATATGATATTTATTCTTTTATTATTCAACAAAATAACACTTGGCGTCCTACTTGCTTTATTGTACAAACGACCGGTTTCAATAGACCGGTTACGACAACTGCGAGTTAAACTGATTTCAAGAGTTGTCAAAGAGTCCAGCGATTTCCTTTTCCCAGGTGAGCGACTACTCATTTGGCATCAATATTCAGAAATGCTGTCGGTCTCTTTACGCTTTCATTGCCTTTCGCCCGACATGTTTTGCACGGCGTTTAGTCATGCGAAACCTCCACGAAACATCCACGCTGCGCGCGAGGTAGCTTTTGATCCCGATTCTAAAAATAACTCGAGACGAATTACCTATGGAATAGGGTGTGTATGGGGGATGCCTTCTCTGTCCCCTTTATCCTCTCTTGATGAAGCCCTATAAGCCTTGGGTAGGTTGTTTCTTGATAAGCTAACGTGCGCGGCCTTCTGTGCGGAAGATTTCGAGTTCGATTTCCAGGTGGGACCTCAATCCCTGTTTCGTCTTTTACTCTTTTCCTTGTAGCTTTTTAAAAGTAGCTTTTAACACCAGTAAAAAGGAGAACTGATGGAGAGAAGGAGGTAAAACGAATGCACCGTCGGCCTCATCTTTGTCTGTCAAATGTGCACTATTACCGGTTCATTTCCCACGTAAAATAAGGATCTTTATCGTTACTTTGCTGCTATCCAGTAACCTTCAGGGTTTGAGAAAGGTGATTTTTGTGGAAACTTAGTGAAACACTCCTGGACTTAGTAACTGACCAATGCCTATCAAACAATTAAACTTGTAGCAGGATTATCGCGCAACCAAACAACTTAAACGGCGTCTAAACATTGTAATAACTAACTGGCTCAAGATTCCATTTTAAAGTAGCTAGGTAGGATTTACGATATCTAAAATTGCGTAAAATAACAACTTGCCTTGTGACGAGAGATAAATCCCCGCAACCAAACATCACAAAAAACAAAGTGTCTTTCGGTAGGGCCTGGTGAATTTGTAGGATTTTAGAGTCTACCGACTTTAGCACTTCCTGTTGACAAAAAGAAAACAACTTCACAAATGTGACGCCCAAGGTGCTTTGTTTAAGTCAGGAACCTCAGAACACTCGGGACCAAATTTGTAACAACTGTTTGAAGTAAATGTTTCCAGACTGCATATCCTATATTAGCCTGCCAATACAGCTCTACAAGGAGACACAAAATTGTTAAAGACACTGCCGTCACTTTGAGCCGATACTTCAAAAACATAAAATAACCTGGAAACTATCTCCCACCCCCTTCCGCCACCAAAAAATCTTTTAACACTTTTTGACAAGCAGTCCAGTCATTTTTACAAAAACATTTCTTTTCCCCTAGCCTATAAAACTAAACAAGGACTTATTTCAATAAGTTACCTTCCATCTTTGATCTTCTTTTCCCTCATCGTTACACGTTTCCCCTGCGAAGATATGAGACAAAAGTTGGTTCAAAATAGTTTCTTGTCTCAATGAAATGTATGCATCAGTTTGAGACGTTTAAAAGAACGTAATAAAGGTTCCGTCTGCAATTATAATGCCGCTGACCTTTGAGAAACATTTCAGGTTGATGTAAATAAGCCCACAGTAGATCTGCGGTTTTGACTAGCTCCACCGCCTGGGACACCACCTAGAAATAAGGACAATGGTCATTGGTGGCCTAATAAGCGCCTACAGGTGCTAACACATGGGGGCTTTCACATTCGATCGGGTTAAAACATTTAGATAAAGATTTAACTTACTTCATCGATGAGTGGATTTTGTTTTCTTTGGCGGCCGTTTCGAATTTTTCGGTCAGATGGTGCGAGATCTGGAGCCAAGAAATATCGGGGGTCTGGGACAGTCGAAAAACTCTCGGAAGATCCAATCGCTTGCCGAGTGTGAAGCGACATATTATCAGAGATACGAGCGGCTCCAAAGATTTCTTGGTTGCAGATGTCGTACCAGCAGACCGCAAAGTTCAAAATGGCCGCAAAAGAAAGCAAATTTCTCCTATCGATATTAAAGTAAATGATCATTATTCTAAGAACGTTTTTCTTCGAATAAGAGTTCGGGCGCTTATCGAAAATTTCGGCTCAAAGAAGGGGCGTTTTTAAAAAAGAGTGCGCTTAATCGAGGAGGGCATTGGTTATCAAGCGTACTGAAGTCCCATTACACAAAGGGAAAGGGGGAGCTTATTCGAGGGGGCGCTTATTTAATATTTTGGCCTAGGGGGTGAGCGCTTACTCGGGGGAGGACGCTTATTCGAGGAAATACGGTATTGTAACCTGATCGAATGTGAGAGCCCCCCGTGGCTAAAGCTCAGAGCCACTTTTAATTATCACCAAACGAGAAAGTCTCAAAAACTCCCCAGGTACGGTGATGATTAACCCAAAGGAGTTTAGTTTTTAAGAAGCGACATTACCTCGTCATCTGAAGTACATGAAACGGCGTGTCTTGCACCACTACAAAATTTTCTTAACACTCCGGCCTGGGGAGTCAAGCATGGCTCCTACGAATAGTACAAGATCATAATAATAGGATTAGTCTCCAATCATCTTGAATCATCGTGGGTCACGACGACTCACGACGACAGTCTCCGGTCGGTATGAGACGTCGGTTAGTTGGTTAGCCTCAAATCACTGGGCTATTCACACAAAAATAGATTTAAAAATTTATTCTCGGGATCTTCTCTTGGGAGAGTAATCAGTCTTAATTCTTCTACCACGTAAACGCTTTGTTTGATGCAACAAGCTTATATATCCAAAACAATTAAACACTTGCTAAAAACAACTAAATAAGCTCCATGGGTGAGAGATTCCTACCAACGAGTTTCTGCTTGTATAGTTTTTTCATTACAAGCCAAACAACAAAGAAACAACCAACCAAAAAGCAATAAATAAAGAGTGCGGCCTTCGGTGAAGAAGTAATTTGCTGTCTACCAACTGAGTTACAGTCAAACCAAGAAAACTGTGAGGGCCGAGAGCAAAAAAGGTGGATTCTATTTAGCTCTCTTTGCAACTCGACGAACTCCTGCGGAAACGGCTGCCACGCAGGTCAACTGTAAGGTGAACAGATCAACGTCAGAGTGATTTTAAGCGTGAAGTATCCAGCGCTACACCTTCGCCAGAGCGAATCGAGGGATAATCGTCGAAAGAAAAAGTTCCCTTATTTTCAGTTTCAGGTTTAGATGCGCATGAAGATGTTTGGTCCATCGTGAACGATGATGATCAAAACTTCCATTTCAGTTGAGCATAGTTAACAATTATTGGTTCCTTTTTTTTTTTTTAAGAATAATCAAGATCGAGGTAAGTTTTGTCAACCGTGGCCAAAGGCTTATAACACTTGCCGAGTCCTTGATTATACCGGATTTCACAAAAGCCGAATCTAATCAGAATTGTACTGAAGAAAATAACGACAAACACAGCGCACCAAGGAACATAGTTTGAAATTGCACGTGGAAATTGTGCATTGCGCGCGCACGAAACTAATCTGTACTTTGTGCTTATTACCAAAATTAACTGTAGGATCTTAGCCAATGAGACAGTTTAGAGAGTACCATGTATAATAACAACAACAACAACAACAATAATAATAATAATAATATAAACTATAGGAAAAATGTCTAATATACCTATCCTTCCTTTGCGAGCGATCCTCTCAAATAACCTGTTGATAAATATCACGTAAAAAGATAAACGATGACTTAAGTTATGTATTCATCATTTCCTATATTAACTCTCACCATCTGTCTAAAGAAAACGAAAGAAATGCCGGTGCACCAATTACTAGTCCCTTGAAGCAACCTTTATACATGCGATTTTTTTCTGCGCTGTAGCGGCGCCTGAGGCGAGAGAGACAGTATTCTTCATCCCCTGCTGTGACTGGCAACAACTCCTTCTTCATACATTTATTATTTTTAAAAACTCCAAAATGGTTTTACTCCAAAGAAGGGCTTGGCAAGTAATAAAAATAAACGTAAAGGAATAAAAAAAGGGATCAAAAAAGCCCACTCTATGACGATTACCATCAGCTTTGTTTCAAGCCTGTAGGGTACTAAACATGAACCACCCTTGACTGAGATATGATTTGCTTTCTTAAAAACAATTGCAAGAAAAAGCCTACACCAAAAATCCAAAATGTTAATGCGGAGAGTGATCGTCTTTTAAAAAACCTGTTATAAAAAGCAGAGAGAACTTTGTCTCATGATAAGCAAGTGTTTACGGGCCGGGCCTCCTTTTTCTAACAAATAACTGATGGAATTATCTGTAAGTGAATATTTTGAACTAAGTTTGCATACCCTTCTTTATTCATTGACAGTTTTCCAAAGTTTGGACCTAAAAAACAAACAAACAAGGAATAACGTTAACAAGGCAAGGAAAAAATAGAATTAAGAAAACATGAAACGCTTTGCCAGGTGTAACTTCCCTCGGGGCCTCTCAAGCAAACTTGGTATGTCCACTCGACAACTGATGAAAAAACTAAACTTGGAGAAATGCAGAGGTCTACAAATCAGGCGAGATGTAACCCAAGCATTAGTCTTCTACATTTCTACTACTCACATTCGAACCACTATTCTCACTGCATAATTAATTAGCTTGTCACAAGAATTCTTTATAATCTTGCGCATTTCCTCGCGGGATCGCGCATGCTCGCAGCGGTTGTAATGCTTTGCGCCCCTCGACTATAAGATTCGCCACTCCGTCTGAAAAACGGTCATTTTTAATGATGGTGCTCCGGGACCACGGACAATTTTCGCGATCTAAACCCACCCCATTTCCTGGTGGCCGTTGAGAACTTGAACGTTTCTCCTCGTTGCATTCCTATTACTTAATATTATGCGGTGAGGTAATGAGTATGCATTGCTGTGAGGAAATGTTACGCGTTTTCTTGCTGATAGTTTTGGGAATTAGCGTAGTATAATACTACACCAGCTCTAAAAGATGGATTTTCGAGTCTTGTAAAACACAGCACGGAGTCAGAAATCTGTTCTCTTGTGAAGATAAAGTAAACAAATTTACCATTTTTAATTTTCAGTTGAACCAACTCCATGCAGGCTTTAGCATCTCCGATTGAACAATGGCCATCTAATCCATTTTGAATCTTTTTACTGTACATAGAAAAAGTTTCAATTACATCGCAAGAAACACAGAAGTGCAGGCCAAAGATTACAAATGAATATTGCCACTAAACAAACTGGAAATTACTGAGATGCCCTTGGAAAAAGGTGGAAAGTACGCACGCGATTGAACACTTACTTCAAAAACTGTTTAGTGAGGCATTTGAGTGAAGATTTAAATAAAGGACCACTACTACTGTCATATAAGACTGAAGTGTCAATCACACGTCTGTGATGCAGCTAAAAAGAAATAAATATAAGGTAAACATTAGAGAAATACAATGATTTCTATACAATCAGAGAATATCTTGACAGATGAAATAACAATACCTTAAAGATTGAAGGTTTCAAGGCTATTTTGTTACTAGGGAAATTAGACGCATCTTACATAAGTTGCGTTTTAGGAATCCAAAACGAATGGATAAAGAGAGAAACCTTTCTTGGCGGAATAATGGTCACGTTTTTTATTTTCTTTCAAAACGCCGGACAACAGTTGACATTAAACTGTGAAAGGAACTCACCTTCAAGGCTCGCAGATCATTTTCCAAGGAATGTCTGATCAGAATTGTATCATGCGGCAGAAGATCGATTAAACATTTTTGGACATCATCTAATGATGTAGTAACATTTTCAAGTGTCTTCTTTGTAATGCCACTAAACCTTCACAAAAAAAAGGGGGAGACGCAAGTAAGTATCTATACCCTTAACTTGAAGATCTTAGAGGATTTCCCGCAAGACTAATGGATTTTGTGCTGTTGCTATTTTTGCGTAATTTTCTATAAATAATAGGGAGATTTAGAGTCGCGTAACGTTTCTTTACTTCTACCAAAAAAATAAGTAGTTTCACGTTTTTTTCATGTATAAGAATTGTTTTTAACTGTTTTTATCTGCTCATGTTTTATCTTGAGAAATTTTCAACTTGAGTCTACCGTTGGCCGTTTGCCAAAATGTCACTCTAAATCTCTCTATTATCTATAGAAGATTTTTTCCAGCGCAGGACATTACGGAAATATTTCCATTTTACTTTACTGGCACTTTTACTGCAGATCACTTGTCATATGTTAGCAGGTGCAGCCATACCGGCAAGGTCACAAAAAACACTAGTACGATTAAGAAAAAAAAGAAACTGTCTTGCTTTGCGTTGCAGACGCTGCCTTATTTCCTCGGCAGCCGTTCTCTGCGGCCACATAACTTAAAATCTGGTGAAAAGGAGCGGACCCATAACTTAAACTCTGCTGAAAAGGAGTGAAGTCTTTCTAAATAAATAAGTATTCGCAAGAGAGGATAAAACTATCCTCTCTTGGTATTCGACTAAACTACTGAATACAGCCCAACTTTGGAACAAACAACAAAACAGGTCCTGATTGGCAACCACTCCACAAGCCACTAAATATACAGAGACATATGTTTTCATTGCTGAACCACAATATAGTTAAACTTAAGTCTTGGCTTGCATTGCTCTTCATATCCATTGCCGAGCCACTACGGCTTCAAAAGTTGCCCCTTTAATTTTCATCTACTGGTCAACTATAATTAATCGCGAGGGGCTTGAGATAACTTACTTAGTTTTGTAGTCTATTATTGGCCTGGTAGGTTTAACAAGTGTGTCGTAAATTACATTAAACGATTCATCGATGACTGAGATTCTTGTAAACTCCAATCCCTCTGCTGTTTCACACTATAAAAACAAGCAAACAAACAAAAACTCTTAGGGGGAGACATGGAAGGGAGGATGGAAGGAATAGGTTCTCTTCTTTTCTCACTCGCGCGCTTTTACCCCCCGCTTTTTCTTCCTCCTTTAAGCGCCGCCACCGTGACGTAGGCTTCTTCTCTACGTATAAAGGTGGATTTCCACTGTCGCGTTATTTTTACGTGCGTAAATAGATAGAGGATATTACACAGTGGCGCGAAGATATGAATTTTATTTTCGAGTGGCAAAGCGCGAGTGAGTAAAACATTGTTTTTGCCACGAGAAAATAAAATTCATATTTTCAAGCCGCCGTGTAAGAAACTAATGAAATGACAGTCGGGATCATTTCGGGGGCTGTACAGTACTTTCCTGTGGCTGACACTGTTTATATTCGGGTACAAAGAGGATTACTTTGAGTCTGAGAAAGAAATGGTTAAGGTGACAGAACCCAGTTATTTTGTGAGGATACCATCCTACTTTGAAGCTCTCTGGTATCCCCACCTTTACTTTGATCGTAAGTCTAACATATAGCATGGATAACATATAGATCAATCTACAATATAGCATAAAATTTTTGGCGATCGGAGTAAATGTCACGTGGTTATAGTGCCACGCCTCTTTGGGGTCTGAGTGAAAATTCTGCTAGTGCCGGCATTTTTTTGTGAAAATCTCTCGGCTACGTATTGTTCGCATTAGTGCCTTGCGTTGACCAGAGTTTCACCAAAATCGCAAAGAACCAATGCGAGAAATTCAGCGGTTTCCAAATTTAGGTCATAATTTATTTGAAAATGATAAGCAAACTTTACACGTATATATCTAATAAACTATGGGATTCATCCCTTTATTTTGGGAATGTTTATAACAGATGGGTCCTTGCAAGTCAGCAAACAGCTTTAGGGCCTTATAAATGCACGCGATTTCGAGCAATGCAAACATATAGAAATTATAGTTTTAGCTATTTGTTGACGTTTGTCAGCGTTTAAGAGTGCTTCACACGAAAAAAGCATTTTCTTAAAAACTCGTAGTTTTTTTCCTTCAAATTTTTTCAGGGCAACAATTAATTAACTAAGTACCCGGATTTTGAATTTCATGGTCATTGAAAAACTGTGCCCTTATCTCTTGTAAGCCCAAACTTGAGAGAACATGGAAGATTTTTAGCGTTTTGGCTGAGTTTGTGCTTTGGGACTTTTCTATTGTTTTAAGTCTGTCATGATACAACATTCTTGTTCAGCACGCGTGCAATGACCGCGCTTGGCTGACTTCCGAATGCTCACCGAGATATGTTAATTTAGTATGAGAAAATAGAAGGGAGTCCCGTCATGTAACGTCTCCAGCCAGCTGAGTGTACATCATGCCGAGAATTAAAAACTCTTGAAAGAAAATGGCCGGGGTGTTGAATGCTATTCGGGCGAGAGAGGAAGTTCACGGAGAAGAGATTGTGTAGGATTTCTTGAATTTTTTTTTTGCAAAGACACAAGAAGCACGAGAATTGATTAAAAATTGTTAGTTAAACCCCCATGTATAACGCGATTGCCTGTCTCACTGTACCAAAATTATCATATCTCGGTGAGCATTCGGAAGTCAGCCAAGCGCGGTCATTGAAGATTGATCTATATGTTACCCATGCTATATGTTAGACTTATGATCAGAGTATAGGGGGGGGGGGGGGGGCGGGGGGGGGGGATACCAGAGAGCTTCAAAGTAGGATGGTAACCTCACAATATAACTGGGTCGAGTCACCTTAAGGCTGAGCATTCGAATAAAAGTTAATGGGCAGTGACTTTCAAATGGCTTATTACTATATTCTTACAGTGATATCCTTTAAATTTTAAAAGAAAGTGTTGTTCTTTCCAGTGGTAATTTATAGGTCTCTGCCACAGATAGAAAAAAATCGTTGTACTGGCCCAGGTGTTCAAAAGCTGGATAACGATATCCACTGGATACATCTCTATCCACCGAACAGCGCAAATAGTTTCCTTGATGCGGCGTATCCGCTGCGGCGGGATAATGATTTACACGGTGGATATCGATGCAATATACCAAAATCTGAACAACTGAGGCCTGGTATTTGCAAGTGATGAAACGGAACTACCGATTTTGGTGTTTTTGGACTCATTTGAGCGGAGTGAACCACACCTTGACTCCTTCTGTTTAAGGCACCAAATAAAAGATATGAAATGCGAAAGAATTTTAAAAAAGTCGGTGATACAATTAAACTAACATTGATAAAATACTTACAACAGCGTCTTTAAAGGACAGCTGCTTTAAGCATGGGAGAAGGAAACACGACGTTGTTTACAGGGTAAAAAATTAGAGTCTCCACATAGTGAATATAATTTCAACTTCAAATTGCATTTTGACAATACATATAGTGCTAAAAAATGACATTGGCTTCTAATTAAGACCAAAACTGGTTCACTTTATTTCAATTACTATATGCTGCATATCTCAGGATACAAATACTTGGCAGTTGTCTTGTCCAAAGGCATCTTATGAACATCAACTTCGGTCTGTAGTCCATCCAGGTCGTTTTCCTTCGAAGAGGACTCTATTCTAATAGGAAATGGATTAAAATTTTATCCTGCCAACAAGCAGACTAGGAAAGTTAACAACGTGGTGGGAAAATCACGCGTGTTTTGGATTCAGTTTAAGTAGGAACCAGGTCCGTAGGTATCTTGCAAGAACCCTGCATGATATTTTAAAAATTTTTAACCATACTTTCGCATCCATAGAGGGATAAATGCATTTCCTTAAAAATAAATGTTGTTGTTGTTGTTGTTTTCTTTAAATGAACATCTCGCAGAAAAGGGTGATTTACAGACTATTATCTGTAAAACATTTTTCGGTATTCGGTACTTACGTTCCCACAGAAACAATGAAATATAATTAGCTTCTTAGCTTTCCAAGGAAAATGCTAACGAGCATACTCGACTTATTCTCAATACCCAAAAGTAGCGGTAGCCTGCGACAGAAGTAGACTTAACAAAGTTTGAGAAAAGAGGAACCACAAACCTCAGCACGTGACGTAAGCAAACAACAACTGAATCCTCAGAAATTCCTTTGATATTCTCGAAGCATTCTTTGAGTAGGTCTTTACTGAAAGTAAAACAAGATGAAAGAACAGAAATCTTTGACATAATACTTACTTCCCCACGACGGGCGACCTATTCCCGGGAAGACATTTTGAAATCCCATCAGGGACACCAATTTACTTAGCATGTGTGCAGACGCCCCCTCCCCCTCCCCTGTAAAAAAAAAATCAGGTAGAGAGGGGAGGGGGGGCGGTCTAAGTTACTTGGTATACGGTCAAACCCATTTCTCGGCACCAGCCGATTAGGTGTCGTAGATAAAATACATTACATATTTACATAGCCTGAAAAAAATCAAGGCTTCGTACCAAGTTTCGAATTCGTCGTAGCCGCTGAATAAAAGCGCAGAAGACTTATTTGTGCAGGGTTAGCCTCGATCTTAATTAAAATATTCACAAATACTGGAGAGAATTTGAGTTTAAAACAATAGACAATTGTACTCAGGTCTTCTTCGGACTGGAATTTGTAAATATATTTACCTTTGGTCGAGGCTAACTTTGTATAAATGAGTCTTCTGCGCTTGTATTCAGCGGCCTCGACGAATTCGAAATAGGACGAAAGCCAATTCAAAATCCCGGTTTCTCTTCATGATTTTTTAAAACAGCAGTAGGTTTGCAGAAAAAGAAATATACAGAGAAATAACACCCATTGAGTAAACTTTCAGTGAAGTTACGACTAGTTCTGCAAATTTAAGACAGTTTCGCAATCAAATTGTTTTAGAAAATCGTTTTGGTGTGGAAATTCCAAACTTGGCAGAAGGGTAGGTCAGCAATAGTGGAAAACATTGTCCTTGATGTTTAATGGGAGAAATCAGCAGTAAAAATGATCAGTCCATTCGAGTGCGCTCAATATTGATATAAACAGATGACCTCGACTCGGTTACCCCGGCACAATGTAAGTCAATATTAATTTTCGGTTCTAAGAAAAAGTAAACCAAAGACTTCCCTCAACACTATGTATCTATAATAATTATACCAGGAATATATATATTTTTAACACTTGAAGGTTGTACCATCTTGTTGAAGCAAAGGATATTTCTCTGTAATACCTATAAGCTTACATTAAGCTTTCATAAATAGCAAAACAAATTAATAAGATTTACATACAGCTCCAAACATGTATATCTATTATGCATAAAGCAATTTCATATCGTTCCATATCAATAGTTAGTGCAAATGGAGTCAAACATGTACAGTGAAACTTGTATAATTTAAGCAGACACCTCAGAGAATGCTGTAGTGCCCACTTTATACAAAGTTTCTTCCTACTAAATACAGGTTTCGATAGAAAATGTCATATGAGGCAGACCTACCAACTCTCACAATTCTGCCGTGAGTCTCACGATTTTTTAACTTTTCTCACGGTCTCACGACCAGACTCCCAATCTCATGGTTTTCTGGGAAATATTCTAAATTGATGTATTGCCTTGTTGAATAAAAACATAAATTTTGTGGGGAAATTCTTGTGCCTGGATAAGCTTTGACTATTTTAGCCATGAAGTTGTCTTAGCCCAAAGAAATGACTCTGCTGTATGTTTCGTCACTGTGATAACCTATTTTCTGGCCTCTTAAAGTCATCAAAGAAAAAGCGGCATCTAATTTGTTACATAAGGGACCACACTAAAGCAAGGGTATATTAAAATAAACAGTTGATTCCCCTAATGGAAAAGGGGTCGTTTAATGTTGATCGGGAAAAAATAGAATGTCACTACTTTTTGTAGAATCTCCCGATTTTTTTCATGAGTCTACAGATTTTCCTTATCAGGGGTTGGCAGGTCTGTATGAGGAGCTAAGTACCATAAAAGGCGGAAACATTTGGAATACTTCCAGAGATATGATGAAATACATTTGCATTAATATCTTTATTTGTCCGGAGCAATTAATTAAACCTAGATTGTACCTCAAATTTTAAGATATCAAATGAGTGAAACAAGCTTTATACAAACAAAAATGAAATGAGAAAGTACTGTAACTCACTTATGTAATTTACAGAAGTGCCCTGGTGACACCAGCCAATCGCTGAAGGGCAAGACGGTCGCCGCCGTTCTGTCTTCTGGGGCAGAAAAACACAAAAGTTTTCTGGCACCAATCAGAATTCAGAACGGCAGCGACCGTTTGGAACTGGTCTGGTAAGACATTGTCCCCAGGGGCTCTTCTCGCTGTTCTTTACTTTTCTTTGTGCCATATTTTTCCGCCCGTTTAGACTTTCCCTCGCCCCCACTATCTGCTCCTGGCTCTCCGAGGATGGGGTAAGATAAGTTAACAATAATAGACAGATTATTATAGGTGGGTTACTCATTTTTACAGTTATCCCTGGAAGAAGAAATGGAAGTAAGGAGCTGACTGGCAGCCACTGAGATTGAGCTGAGGAGAAAGGAAATTGAAAGAGAAGAGAAAGAGTTGAAAGGAAAAGAAGAAAGGTTAAAACAAAAAGCAAAAGAAATTAAAAACACAGTAACAGAGGCGAAGCGGGTAGCTGCCCAACTGCAACTAATGGCAGGGCAGCTAGACTGCTTGGCTAACCAAATTCTAGAAGAGACCAAAAAGTTAAAGAAGAAGTAAAAGAAAAACACCAGTGTAAGAAAATTTTATTGATAACAAACCGTTTCTTTTAATCAAAGTCAAAGTGCAAAGTTTTTAAATGTAAACAAGTCTAAGTCAGACCTGTTATGCAAGAAAGATAACATATTTGTTCAGTATCTAAAAAATAAAAGGAAAATGGTTCTTCTAATTTCTTGTATCCTGTATGGTCTCTTCTTGCTCCATGGAATCCACTCCATCTAACATCCTCCACTTCCCGCACCACACTACTCTCTTCGTGGAATCTATTATACTAGATCTTTACAGACATCCAGTAAGCAGCACCTCCTCTCTCATACACTGCATGTTTTTTCCCATCATCTACAGAGTATTCCCAACCAAGGAAGCACCTAATTATAAAATCAGTCAGATAAAAAGAGATTATTATATACACAAAAGTCAAAACAAAATAAATAAATAAATAAAGGCAATATTATCACTTTAAATCTTAAAATAGGTGAGTTAAACCACAAACAACCCCCCC
>NC_133206.1:4350000-4377500 GCF_958299795.1 Porites lutea
AGCCCCTCCCCCTCTTTGAGTGAACTTTCATTCGGTCTGATTCACAATGATTTTCGAACGGTGACAAAGTGAAATTTGAAATGACATTTTATTTTAGTATTTTTAAAAGCTCTTTATTTTTTTTTCCGATAGCCAGGAATGTTTTGAACGTGAAGGCTCAAGTGTCGGTGTTTTTCACGACTCTGCTTGTGGACTGACGTCACCACCAGTATTACATCACGGACATAAAATCTGATCCGAGAGGGTCATACAGTAACTGATGGGTCTCTGGAAAGGGAAATGCAGTCACTTTGGGGCGAGCAGGCTATATAGATGATGAACTCACTGGTTATTACTCCATAACCGTATCTCAAAAGTCGAGCCAGCCCGGGGCTAGCAAACACAATTTTGGGGCCACTGGCCAAGCCCTTATGTTTGGCGGGAAATTGGCAACCTCGTCCCCAGGGCTTTTCCCTTAAAAGATGGGTAAAGCCCTAGGGACGAGGTTGGGAAATTGGCTGATTAGTCAAATCTCCTTAACTCCACGACAATGCACCTTTCCAAATATTGCCCTTCTAATCATCATATAGGTAGGGCCTCCCGTAAGCATTTGCAACTATTTTGATTTGTAGAAGACTCTTTAACATTTTTTATTACCCCCCCCCCCACCTCCCCCCATCCATAACAAAAAATTCTCAGACCAACACTGAATTGCATGAAGGTATGACAAAATTATGACCATCTCGAGGCTAGGTTCATCACTGTAACTTACCACATAAAAGCTTTTTCGTTGTTTGCCAATGACGACTAATTCTGTTATGAATACTAAGGTCCCATAAACAACGCCACGTTTAGAAAGAGCCCGCCCTTTTAATCCAAGAAAACCCAAGTAGCAATTTCGTCAACGGACAAAAGCCGTAAGAAAAGAACCGCGTCAAGTAGTTCATAAAATCACAAACGCCTCATGACACCTTTTATTCACTCTTTCTTCGATAAAATAATTTTAAATTTTTGCTGCGGATCGACCGTAGGGAGCGAGCAGCAACATAATCATATAAGGGGCGACGAATTCTCGAATTCATCACTTTTTACCACAATGCATTGCAATTAAGCACACTTTTTACCACAATGCATTGCATTTAACCAGAGTGCATTGCGCCACGAACAACTCAAATAAAAACACGGGGAAGTTCGCATCGTTCGCTGCCCAGACTCAGAGTTTTCTTTGTAGCAAATTTTCTACAGGACAATTAGAGGTCTTACCAAATTTAAGACACGCAAGAGTCTTTCAGATGAGTACGATGGTTAACTTGGGGATTGGATTTCAATTCAAGAGCCTTTGACTCGTCCAGGTGTTAAACCTGACGAGAAGATGAGTATTTGCTCTTCGACTCCGCAACACGGGGGATATACAAATTCCAGCTTGCTAGAAGGTGATGTAAAAGTGAGAAAATGTCATGCCATGCTATTCTTAAGAACCTGTATGAGCCGAAAATGGATGTGATTTTGACCATTCGCTTCAAAATAACAGCGTAAATCGAGATAACAAAACATATGTTTTGTGTCCTACGTTGCAGACGAGGACGTGTATCGGCGTTTTGAAAAGCATAATTATGTTCTTTCATTCATTCATTGCCATGGAATATGCGTTTACATTGTTTTTTTACTGTTAATAGCTCGATTAATGCGGCTGGCGATCATCTTGCCGGCGGAAGTTTCCCAAAATTACGGAGGCAGTCTCTGCGGTGTAGTGGTGAGGTGTAGTCGCGTCGAGCCTATGGTACCGAATTCGAGTCCTACCGAACTCTTTTTCCCTTCTTTCTTTTTTTTCCCGTTTTTTGTGTTGTTGTTTTCTATAAATATATAGCTAAATAACTGTTACTTAATAAAGTGCAATAAACAGCAAGAAAAGTATCGTGTTTCCGGAGAAAAGATAGTACACCGTATATTAAATATATGGATAAACAATCTGAACTTTTATCATTTCCTACAATTTATTGTGGAAAAACCAGAGTTGATAACCACTTGATCATTTTTTAAACAACGTTCCCACGAGTTCTTTGTATAGACTGATAGTAGTTATTCTAGTACTTTCCAACATGTAAATAGGACATTCAATGTCATTTTCGATTCCTTTAAGTCCCACTGCCTAACTAATGCCAGTATCAACAGAATGTGCCACAGCATTACTATCTTTTAGATACCCTAGTTTAAGCATAAATGACACCAGCATGCGCGATTATGAGCATTGTAGCTTATGAAAAGAAAATTTAACCAATGCACATGAAAGCGTCTAAGACGGGGACTAGAGGGAATTAGGAACATCGTGCTTACCGCTGGAATAATATTGGCTAGTTCTTTGAATAGACTCAATTAAAACCGTTTTTGTTCTGTAAGGAGCTGTTAGATGGGGGGAAAGCTACATAAAGAAGATCGCATCAGAATACGGCACAGGACTAGGCTCTCAAAATCGATAAGATGCAAGACTAATTATTATGTAAAACAGAGAAAAATTCCTTGAGGGAAAAAAATTATGGCTAGGGAAAAGAAATGAAGGTGGAAAGTTAGGATCGTAGCTTCTTTTCAGGTAATCGATCATTTACGTTAACTTCCGCTATCCGACGGGCATATCGGAAAGACTGAAAACACTCAATGGATGAGAGTATAATACATTCAAGAAGAAACAAATTTGTGATTTTTCACAACTCATTAAAAAAACTAAAAATGCGTACTACTCTGATTTTTGTTTTCAATTTTAGATTTTTGCGATGGGGCATTATAGCCCCCGTACTCACTAGACACTACTTCACAATCATCGTGTTAAAATCAGTGAAATACTCCATTTGCGCGTGCATTTGAAGAACATTTGAAAACTATTTGGATTCCTACCCTTATACCTTTATTAAAAATTAAAGTTGGGAAATTTGTTGTTTTCTAAAAGTAGATTGAACAGCCGAACGACATTTTTTTACACGGAGTGGGGAAGGCAAAGCTTCACTTTTCTCTTCTTAGGTAGAAAGCGTCAGCAAAACGTGAGAGTCGTGCGGGGGTAAAGTGTTTAACCTAATTTTCTCACCGATTGCGAGTGCCATTTCATCCACGCATAACCTCACCTAGTCAACAGAATTAGTAAATGTAATGGGGAAACGTTACGAGAGAACTAAGTAAGATGTTAGCCGGGGCAAGTTTTGAAAATTGTGCGCACACCTGGAAAATCTTGGCTACGCTCCTGATAGAGACTTTTGCTGGAGAGAAATTGAAACGTGCTCGCTAATACAGTGACCACCACAAAGGACAAGCCATAGGATAGTTCCAGAAAACCACCCATTAAAATAGATCATGAAGTTGTCGCGGCGGAGGATGAACTTGAAGGCTTCTGATGAAGTGCAATTTTTCAAGGGAGCCCAAACAAGATTATGTACGATGGGCACAGCTTGTTTGATCTGGAAAATTTAGGGAAGCTCAAGGCAAATCGCTAGACAACACATGCTAGAACTGAAATAAAAATCTTTTGCGCTTTTGCACTCTGTCCCTAAGGGTAAAGGTGAAAGTTTCCCTTTATCAATGCATTAACCAAGTTGATTATGAATGCTTCCTTATGTTGGACGTCTTACTAACAAGCACATTACCACTACTTGTCCTCAGAGGCGTTTTTGAGTTGACGAGCAGAGAAAATTAGGTTTTGACGGTTTGAAATTCAGGATGCCAGAGTGAAGACGCCTTTTGTACGATGACGTCATCGTCCGACAGTAAAAAGCGTTCGTTTTTTACCACTGATATTACGTCAATCGGTACACTTATGTTGTCGAAATGTCTATAAGCATGGTAAATGATTTTACATTAAACTGCTGACACATCTTCAATCACTCCTTATTGTTCGCGATATCGGATAAACACTCTGGTCGCTAACTGAATTTTCTTTGCTGTTTACTTTATTTTGAATTGGGACTGTCTTGAGTTGTCCATGCATTGACTAACGATTTTAGGCTTTTTCAAGGAAACGAAAATCTGGAATTTTCCCGCGGGTGAGGCATGTGCGCACAGTTTTAAAGCCATTCGGTGGGGTGACTGTGGTTTTTGTTGTCCTGGGCTCATCCCTCATTCTTCCTAACCCCCTCCAATTAAACCAATTTTTCTGTTTATCAAAAAACCCTTTATGGAAAGACAAAGAATCTCCTCAAAACAGGCTTCGTGATTGAGACAAAATACCTGAAAATTTTACACGGAACCGTTGTTAATGGTGTACAAGGTAGAATGAGTATATTCATTACTTTGCCAACGCCCAATTTTTAAAACCGGAAGTAATGATGTTTATTTCAAGGGCTCATGTATCATGAGTTTTGAGTGAATCTTCAAACGCTGTAAATACATGTAGCTGGAACTATCATCGCATCCTCGCTCACCAATAATGATAACTTATATCAACTGCCATTATTTTTTGCCTGGCTAAGATTTTTACGGATTCTTCAGTTCACTTGTTTGAAACGATGCGGTTTCACGTGAGTTGTAACGCCATGCAAGGAACGTGACGACCCGCGATATGCGTGGGAAAATACTACTTTTTTGCGATCAAGGTGGAAACTGGCATCTTTGTCGTCGAGTAAGGTAATACATCTCAATTTTCATTACTATGGTTAATTTTAAAAGCTCTGGTTTCGATAAAGGAACTGGAGGAAAATCAGGAAAATTCCAGTTCGACTGTGATGGTTGCATTTTGTTTACGTGTCGTAGCATAAACATAACAAATTCATTTTCCTTTTCCTTATACACTCTGCCTTTTTTATACTGTTTTTCGCAGCAGAGTTATCGATTATATTACAGAGGCTAATTTTATTACACAGATCACTCAGATTTAATGACAGAAATTCTATTATCGATTGTAATTTTGGCAACACCTGGCGAGTATTCGGTGTAAAGATTATTGACAAAGTCGCTAGAACACTCTTCCATTCATTACTTTTGTTTCTGCTCCGTTAAATTTGCCCAATTTTTTTATTAACGAACTGGATTTGACTACAAACAATGAGTATTCAGGCAGAGTGGCAAGCTTCAATGCGATGTGGAAAAAGAGATATACGCCTTTAAAATTCTGTTAATTTTGCGGGTGTAAAAAATTCAAAAAGTATACCCACCAAAAGTTTAATCGATCGTTGCGAAAACGTTATCAATTTCGAAGTAGTTTCTAAAAATACAATAAAGAGGGATTGTTCTTTCAATGTGTAGCAGCAAAGGACGATTAGCTTTGCAGACAGGGTTGTAGTCGAAGGCTCAAAACCAGCTTCTATTAACCAATATGGCGCCGGTCCAAGGCACCCAAAAACCGGCCATATCGATAATTTCCGAAATAGGAGGAATTAGAACCTAAAGTTACCTATTCCTTATTAAAGACCCCAAATCAAGTCTAGTTGCCAATTTTTAGCCAATTCGGTGAGATAGTGTGGCAGCGACTTTTCAATATACCTCGAATCTTACAGACAACTGCTCATAAATACTGAGGTGATGGCACATCATTCCTCTCCACACAAGGTCTTTTTATTTCCTAAAGCAGTGGTGAACTCAAGGTAGGTCATGAGTTGACTCATTGGCTACTGATTGCCGTATGTCCTTGAGCCATAATCTCCAGTTTCTTTATGAATGTTTGAATTAGAGGGTGGGTGAGTTGGGGTGGCAGTGAAATCTTGCACTCTCAGATTGTTTTATCCTTATCTTGGTAAAACCCAATATCTCTACCTTAGTTATAAATAAAAAAAGGGTCAATTAGCCCATAGCAAATGAAAAAAATATTGTGATGCAAAATTACCTAGGTTAAAAAATTGTACATAGTGAAAAATTAAATTTACCTAAGAAAAAAAATTACCTGCAACATATATATTTTCCTTAGTTAATCTTAGCAAGTCGAATGTATCTTATTTTTTAGAAATTAATATCTTCAACCCTTATATATTTTCTTTAATAACTCAAATGTTTTTTATTTTTAGAATTACAATTATTGTAAAGCGCCATTGAGCTCACAGAAATGGCGGTATATAAATTCTTGTATTATTATTATTATTGTTAAAAAATCTAGCTAAATAGGGTGAATAGTTTTTATTCTAAATGTAAAGAAGCTCCTCACAGTGAAAGACACAAGCAGGACCCCTCAGAGGGAGGGGCTGGGGGGCCAGGTTCCTTCCCCCCCCCCCATTTTTAAAAGACAATAAAACAATGAAGTAATAGACAAAAAAACTATTTTTGCTGGAATAAGAATATCCAGAAATATACAGAGGACATCAATAGTTATCATTGTTTTCATTTTTTGTGCGCAGACTGGGATCCATTTATGTGAATATTAGCATACCAATTCATCTGAGGTACCACAAAGCTGCTAAAAAAGAAAAATTTGTCCCTGTTTCTTTGTCCCCTCCATCAATTCTTGGAAAATGTAATCATGGTAAGTGTATTATTATAAAAATGAATCTAAAAAGTTGCTTTCTATGAAGTGAAGAACATATGACTGTACAATGTGTGCCTGAAGAATGCATTCTGAGAACAGCCTGGAGAATTTTTATATTTTGGATATTGGGCTTAAAGGGTAAAGTAACACAAATCTGGGTTGGAACTTAACCTTTCAACTTTGAAGAGACCTCACTACTTTCATTATAATTCCAGTGATTTTATTTCTGCATTCTGTACTACAGGAATGGACAATTTTGCAACACGTTGTCCAAGTGAAATGATCAAGGCTCCTTGTAGTGCAAGAAGATCATCCAGATACTGCGACTGGATCACACTTACTCAAGTTAATGAGGTATTTTTTTATTATGATGAGCATTATTTCAATAACTATTATCATATTTAAAGCAAGATGCATGGGTGTGTATGCATGAGGATGTGGATTATTATTTTCATAAGCCCATTCTTTCCCATTCAGTGACTAATCTGCTTATACATGTACATGTTAGTCCTGGTTCCTGTAATTTAAACAGACTTAATGGAGGCGACTCAAAACACTTTCCCTGATTTCCAATTTGAACATTGCTTTCACGCTGGTAGTAAACACTTTTTCTCTTGGCATTATAAGAATGCAGCAATGCTTAACATACCCTTTAAGCCCCAGCATCCAAATACAAATTCTCTGCACTAGTATCCATAAATTTCCTTATAGAATCAGTTGAGAGAACTTGATAAAAGATCAAAGCATTTCTCCTTTGTTCATCATTTTCTTAATTCTCCCAACCTTTTCTCTTGATGATGTCTTGATATTGTTTGGAGAAAACTGATTTTGGTCACTCTTGGGACTGAAAGAGTTAAGGTGACCATCCCCTTCCACTTTGAAGGCAAGATACATCAGGGGCGGATCCAGGATTTTTTTTAGGAGGGGGTGCACTCGTCTCTTGCTCTACTTCAACACAAATAAACCACATAGGTTTTTTTTTGCAGAATACCAGTTGTATTAGAAAACAGCAGGTCATCTCGGGGGGGGGGGGGGGGCACCCCCTGCACCCTCCCCCTAGATCCGCCCCTGTACATGAAATAGGTTAAAAGTGGGAAGTCAAACATGCCCACTAGTGAGATATGGATGGAAGGTTCCAAAAAAAAAGGTTTTTTTCAAGATCGGCGTTTCCACCACAGCACCGTGACACCATTGCCGTTTTGACATTTCAAACTCTTTTGCACTTTATAAATTCTTGAAGAAATTTAGAGGGGAGTTCACACTACCATGTATTATTACGTCTTACAATAGACCTTGGTGATTAAGAAAGAAACTGTTAGGGCAGAAGGCTCAGAAAATTTCCCTTTAACTTTTCCGCAACACTTTATCATACCTACACCATTTTTATCCATGACCGACGACATTTATCCTCAACTCTCCAAATTTGATCTATCCCTTTGAAAAAAAAGTTCAACTGTTATGTCATAATCTTACAAAATTCAGTACTGCTGTTGTGTCACGACCAATCAGAAGCACTGACGCGTTATCAGTGTGGACTTTCTTTGCCGTTTCTCAGACGTCATTTCGCGGGGAAACCAGGGGTGGCGTCTCGAAATGTCGGCTGTTTTTCCCAGGCTAGTGTTTTTCTGGCGATACTGATTTCTTAGAACATTATGTTGATATTGTTATTAAGAATTTTTGTCGTATGTTATGTAGGAGAATCTCCTTGTTTTTCAAGTGCCTGTTGGACAAACTGAACATACCTTGCTCATCACCATTCTGACTGTTTTCTCAGCCATAGCTGGATGCGGTCTGCTTGTTTGGAACTCTTTGCTGAGCTCATGTTGAACCTGTTTCTTGCAGGGAGGTTATGCGTTGACCTTCTAGTAAGTCTAGTAACTCCCTCGTACAGAGGAAATGTACAGGACTGCAAGATTTTTTTTTTATTATTGAAATGATGGTGTCCATTTTGTGACATTTTGAATGTGTATAAAGAGATGGAATGAACTTTAAAGTCGATGATTTTGTAATAAATAACACTTTTTCCAATAGTACAGATTGATAAATCACATTACGTAATTAAGTAACAATGTGTATTTCAACTATGGGCCGATGAAAACTGTTTTTCTAAAAAGAAAGAAACGGTACTTTTGGGTGTTGATTTTTTCCCCTTCGGAGAAACACGCGTCCAGGTTTCCTTTCACCCTTGCGTTATTAGCAAACGGCCTCGACAATCAATCCAGGACAAAATCGAAGCTCTTGATCATATCATACGCGCGTCTAAGTTCTACCTGAAAGCCTGACCCATTTCAGGTAAAAATTTCGGAGTTTCTTATTTGTGCTAAATATCTTGCTATAAAACAGCTACATATTAGAAAACCCGCTGTATATTGTTTTACAATTTTGGCTGCGATCGTACGAAAAAAATTAACCGGGTTATCTCCCGTTCCCGTGGTTTCTTAATCCAATATTGTCCGCATTACCAACATTCGCACTGATGATACCTAATGGTGAAAATGCAAATCACACTCCTAGCTTTTCAACCATTTCTCGCAGGACACTTCCTTTTGTGTTCAATAACCTATCGAACCTGTCAAATTCCTTAACTTGTCCGTCCTTTAATACCAGGATCCTGTCACAGTCTCTTATCGTGTTTAAACGATGAGCTATAGTGATGATTGTGGAGTCCTTCAGCTTCTCATGAACCACCTTCCAGATGGTTTGTTCTGTGTCTGGATCAACGTGTGCAGTTGGCTCATCCAAGATAATGATCTTGTTCTGCTGTAACAACAGTCGAGCCAAACAGATCAGTTGGCGTTCTCCTACACTGACATTTCCCCCGTACTCCAATAACTCATGATTCAGCTGCCCCTCTAGGCTTTCCACTAAATCTTTCAGCTGTACATCTTCCAGAGCGCACCACAATTCTGCGTCTTGAAACTGCTCCATAAGATCGAGGTTTTTTCTGAGTGATCCACTAAAAAGAACAGGACTTTGGCCTAGAATTGATATTGAGCGTCGTGTTTCGCAGAGGTTTATCTCCTTTATTCGAACTTCATCGACCGTTATCCCTCCATCGGCTTCGGGCATGCGCATTAGAGAAGCGACAAATGAAGATTTTCCTGCGCCCGTTCGACCAGCGATACCAATCTTTTGTCCTCCTTTGATTGTGAGGTTGATTTTCTTCAGTACTTGAGGACCCCCCGGATAATACGTCAGTGATACCTCATGGAATGTGATATTTCCTTCACTTGGCCAATTTTCCGGGGGAAGTCGTTTCACTTTGTATCCAGGCTCAGACTCAAGTTTGGTATACGTGATAACTCGTTCAACTGATGTCATTAAATTCTCGACTTCTGAGGCTTTCCTGACGGCGTATTGTGTGACAACTGCAGTTTGAATAACGTAAACAAGGGCTAGACCAGCAAACGCTAATTGGAAAAGAAAAAGAATATTTAACGTGTTTATCAGTTTTTGTTTCAGCTGACCTTATTAATTTTGCATCCTACCGCTTTTGGTAATAAAAACCGTACTAAATACTGCTACTATTAATAGTTGTTTTTGTTCCCGTTAGGCCAAGCAAAAAAAAACGGCGACTGTTTCTCGTCCGGCTGTCTTCAAAAAAGAGAGCAGGCGGGATCTTTTTTGTTATTTCTGACTTTTATTTACTTTTAAATTTAATGCTTTCTTTACAAATTATTATTGCCTTCTCCCAGGGATAAGATGGAGTTCTTCGGACAAATATTAATGTCGGGATTGAATGAAACGTCAGATATTGCTAAAACAAAAATTTGGTTTATAGGGTACATGTTTTAAACAGCAACGTGATGTGTCGTACTTATATCTCGTTAGGTAGGTTGCATTAAAAACGTCAGTAGGACGCAGTGTTTAATGAATGATTGGCTTTATCATTTAGCCTGCCTGAAAGTTTCTTGGTTTTCTTCTTTGGCTTGTATCTCCTCTTTTGGCATACCGCCGCTATTGGTTTTTGTGCGTTCCAACTTTTCCAATAACAAATAATAAAAAAGGAAGGCGGACCCGAAAAATGAAGAAGTGGGCGGGAAGAGAAACATTTGTTTTGTTTTTGTTTACTTGGCCTTGTGATTGTTGAAAATGGTTCAATTTGGATAAAAATAATTTCGATTTTGTTTCCGTTTTGTAAAATTCAGCTTTATAATGAGCCAAAAGAGAAAAGTTTGGGTTTTTCGGTATTCAAGGGGTAGCGGAGCAAGGCTCAAATGGATTTTATGTGGACCGGACAAGGCCCAATTTAACCAATTTCAACGCTATTCCAAAGGTGGTTCGAAAAATCGAGATTCCTGTGTATATAAGAACGCGAAAAAGTGTATTTAACTTAAAAGTTCTCTTTCACGATGTTGAAACAATGTTATGACTGGATATTGGTTCACGTACCAGCATCTTGAGAAACCAAAGCAGCAGCTACTGCCACTGTGCCAATTAATATAGCAGAGAGAAGATCCATATGAACACCAAGCCACCGAGCACTCGCCTTCACCATAATATATACCTGACTGTATACATCTTGATACCTGAGGAAGTAAAACAAAAGAAATTTTATTATATTCCCAAAGCAATTCTTGTTTTCTTCATGAGATACAAGATGATTTCTAATTTGCCCGTTTCTAGCCGACGGTAGGGAAATTATTTCGCAAAATGACTCCCTCATCAGAGGTTGGTTGGCCTGTGGTTTTTATTTATACTTTAAGTCTAATAACAATCAACTTTATTTTAAAATGAGGGTAAACACATAACAGCAGAAACTGATAAACCAGTGACCCTCCAACTAAACTAACTAACCTAAAAATTACAGATATATATATTTACAATAGTGCTTAAAAATTGGTAATATCAATATAAGAATCATTAAAATAAGTTATCACATAACAGCAGAAGCTGGTAAGCCATTGGCCTTCAACTAAATTAACTGACCTAACAATACAAAGATATATTTACAATAAGGCTTCAAAATTATCAATATCAATATAAGAATCTCTAAAATAAGCCATCAAAGCATTCTTAAAAGATTAAAGACTGTTTTTCCTTTTAATATCATCAGGCAGACTGTTCCACAACCGTATGCTACTGACGCTAAAAGACCTTCCCGCTTTGGTGATGTGTCGAAACGTTGGGCATACGAATTATATTGGCCATTTCTCGTCTCTCTACCGTGCACTGATTTGTTCGTAACAGTTAAGAGATCAAGTTTTGAATATATGAAAATCATATACTTGAAATGCGGAGTGAAGAATTAAATGAAGGATGATCATGGCAGTTATACAGCTATTTCGAGAAAGGTTGTCGGAAAAAGTGCACGCGACAATCCCGAAAGGCATTGTGGGTGGTTTTAAGTTCACTGTTCTTCAGAGAAATTTGAAAGAATTGGCACGAAAGGCCATGGAAATGTGTTTGCGAGTGCTAAAGGAAAGCAACAAAAGTAGGTTCGACAGCTACAGTCGCCAGCAACAGTGTATCGATCATATCCCATATTACCTTTCGGGATTGTTGCGTGCACACTTTTTCCAACAACCTTTCTCAAAATAGCTGTATACGCAACTTTTGCAGTTGCGAAAAGAAAGCCTGAAAAAAAATTTCAGGCTTGTACGGCAGAGATCATTGATAGACATGCGCGATTTGCCTTGCAATGCCTTGAAAAGTAGAACACACTTATTTATCTTAACGTCATCATAAAACGGTTAAAAGCTTCTTAACTTGTTTCTGATCTTCTTTCATTCAATTCATTTTGTTTCTGTTTTGAAGATCATGTATTTTCCACTCGCTAGGTAGTGAATGATGCTCAATTTTCCTAGTTAGCGAACCAGTTAGATTGCTTAAAACGGCCAATATCATTGAGTGTGTGTATGCCATAGTAACTTGAAGAATCATCTGCTGAGAGTTTCTTGTCTGTCAAAAAAGGATTTTGGTTCAATTTAACGTGTCTCATTATAAACTCGAAAAACGCAACCTAACCTTCAAACCATTTGAGTAATCGCGCTTGAGAGTAGAAAGAAGTGATATTTTCTGGGATAGCCGTGACTCTCCGAAGACGGACACCGTTGGGTCCGTCTCAGAGTGATGTCACAAACCCTGGGAGTAAAGAGCGGCATAGATCAACTCTATCGGTGTCCGTTTTCCCGAGGTGTTTGTCTGTAATCACTATATCATGCAAAAATGAAAAAATAAAAAAAGATTTCAACACACCCATGAAACCGATCCACAAAGTCATCTTGTCTTTTCCTTGTCCGAATCGTGTCCAGTCCATTCAGGGTCTCTGAAACGTGAGAGAAAACCGGACTGCGACAAATGGATTCCAGTCTTTTCAGTTCCCTAGATGTCTTCAAGTAGTAGCTGGTAATGTAGACAGCTAGGAAAGTGGCGGGTACGAAAACCAGTAGAAGCCAAGGATTCGTGGCAGCTGGCACAAGAATTGCTGTCGACATCATCAAAGCATACTGAATAGAGAGCAGAAACGTTTTAGGCAGTAATTCGTCCAAACAACCTATATCTCTAGAGAAACGATTCATGATTCTCCCCACGGGATTGGAGTCAAAGAAGAGCACTGGGGCTTGTAGAACAGCCACAACCATTTTGTCGTGAAGACGTTCTGAGCATCTCAGTGAAGCCAGGTGGAATACCTGCGCACGGATGATGGCAAATATGAAGGCTGCGGTGACCAGACAACCGTAAATGGTTATATTCGTCTTGTTACGCTGATCGTCTGGACTTTTCTGTGTCAAAATAGACAGCCATACATCAGGAGAAACTAGCAATGCTGTGAAAAGAGTGAGACAAAAACAGTTTAAAACAACTGCGACTGCGACGGCAACGTCAAGTTAGAAAAGCAAAAGGGTTTGATAAGTAAAACAACAATTATCTCGGCGCTACGTAAGAGTTTGTGTATTGTGTATTTTTTAAGAGGATCGGGGCGGATGAAACGCAGTTTACAAGCTGCGTTTGAAAGACTCGGTTATGCAAACTGGATATTCTTAGGGGGCGTCAGCGGATAATGTAAGGGGTGATAATGTGCGCATGCGTACGGTGCTCTCACGAAAGCGTATACTGCAACTTAGTAGCGCAGGGTTTCTCTTCCCGTCGTCTCTCCAGGAGACCGTAGTTTCTAGTAGGGTTGTACTTAACTCATCATTATATTGATGAAAATATATGACGCCTCGGGGCTTTTCGATGATACAATCCGTTCTCTAAACCTGTAAAACTGTCGCTTACCTTGAGAGATGAGAAAAAGTAGGAATAATGAAATTATCGCCAGCGAATTCAACCCGCTTCTGAAGTAATTCCAGTAAAGCTTGGATGACACAACTCCGATCATGCGATCTTCTTCCGATATCTGTAGACCCTTTGCCTCGTTTTTGACCTGGGGTGGGAAAGGTTTGTCCCATGCACCATCGTCCTCATTACTACATTCATCAAGGTGGTGATCTGACTTGCCACTGCTTACTTTCATGGTATAGAGTGGATCAATAGTTTCATTCAGAATTCCTCTTTCTTTCAGCTCATTAAAGCTTCCTTCACCCAAAACACGGCCTTTATACAACACAATGATATTACCAGCCACTTCCATAAGCTGCTCTTGGTGGGAAGCAATCACACGGGTTTTTTGACCCAGCAGGTCTTTGAAGCATTTTTCAAAAATATGTTGACCAACCTTGACATCTACAGCGCTTAAGGGGTCATCGAACAAGTAAAGGTCCACATCTGCATAGACTGCGCGTGCCAAGCTTACTCGGGCGCGCTGACCCCCACTCAACAATTCACCGCGTTCTCCAACCATTGTTTCATCACAATCGGGAAACTGATGAATGTCTTCTCTCAGCGCACAAGCTTCAATGACTCTTTTGTACTTGGATTCATGGTATGGTTCGCCAAACAAAACGTTTTCTCTAATTGTTCCCGAGAATACCCAAGCTATCTGAGGTGTGTAAACAAGAGCCCCTCTGCAGATTACGTTCCCCTGTTTGTCTGGTACCTCGCCAGCGATTGCTGAGAGAAGGGTAGACTTTCCGCTACCTACTGGCCCGGTAATGACTGTTAAGCTCCCTGAAGCTGCCTTAAATTCGATATCTTGTAGAATAAATTCGTCTTCTCGCTTTGTCTGTTCATAACTTAATCTTGACACAGTCAAAGTATCCATCGTGTCACGGGTTTGATGTTCATCAATGCCATCTTCTTCGTTTTCTCTCATTTCTTTCTTATGCTGCCATAAAGAACCCTTCAACATCGCTGCGGACCCCTCCAAGTTTCTTGTGGGATCCGCGAACTGAAGAGCTGGAGCTGTGTCCGTGGGTGGGTCTTGTAACAGAAGAAAATATTCTATTCTGTTAAGTGAAATATACGCGTCATATGTGTCTTGCAAACCATTGGCCAGTAAAATTGAACAGGTGACTCTTGATACATAGATGAAAGAGATAAGCATGAAAACATTAACTGGTGTCAGATGTTTCCCAGTTAATACCAGTGCAATAACAGACACAAGTGCAGCCATTGGCACTGAAGCCATGTCCAAGGCAGCAAGGCTTGTCAAAATGATGCTCTTCTTTCGGATAATACTTATTTCACGGCTGAAAATAAAACATTGATTTTTAAAAGACGCGCTTCATTCTTAGCCTGAGAAAACTGCTGACACTTCGCGATGCCACTAGTGGTTTTCACGCGAAATAACATCTTAGAAATGAGCGCATAAATTCTCTTCTGATGACTTGTCACTATCCTGGAGCCAGTTTAATAAAACTTTTACAAGTGTGGCTATTGTTTTAGAGTATGAGAACAATAGCCACACTGGGAAATTACACTTGTAATATTTTTATGAAATTGACCCCAGATCTGGATAGTGTTTCTGATTGGTCACTCCGTGTGGGAAATTTGCTTCAACCAATCAGACTCTACCCAGATCTGACTAGTTACACGTCATCAGTATGGAATTTCTGCACTCGTTTCTCAGACGTCGTTTCGCGGGAAAACCAATGGTGGCATCGCGCACGAAATGTCTGCTGTCAGTTCTCAGGCTACTTCATTTTTTATGTTATATACATAGATTTTGCGTAACATAGAAAGGTCTAAGGAGGAACTCAATAGGGCCATTTATACGAGGAAAAATAAGACGCGTCTTAAATAAGACGCGAACTGTACCATTTATACGAGCATGTCTTATCTAAGACGAGAACAGCTCGTATAAATGGTTCGCGTCTTATTTCTGTTCTTGACTCGTTTTCATATGAATGTTGCCCGTAGAAACGGCAACCAACAAGGCGCAAAAATTTCCCCGCCAAAAATTAACGCATGCGTACCATGCGTTCGCGTCTTATGTAAGACGCGAAGGTCATTTATACGAAGTTTTTCTCGTCTTAGCTAAGACACGTCTTATCTAAGAACAGGTGTTAAGGGCTGTTCTAAAATAAGACGCGTCTTAGCTAAGTCGCGTCTTATTTTAGACGAAATGTACCGTTTATACGGAAAGTTCGCGTCTTATTTAAGACGCGTCTTATTTTTCCTCGTATAAATGGCCCTATTGTTTCTTAAGGGCGTTGTCTTTTAGTACCAAAGCCACGTACTTTTGTGTAGCAGATGACCATGCATACTTGTACATGATTTATAAAAAGACTAAGTAAATTTCCTCAAGAATATTACGTGGTCTAAATTGGGAAAACAAAACTTGGAAGCTAAAAGGTTTATTGTGTTTTTCCTACCTTCGTGTACTTTTAATGCTATCTCGGTATTCCTTCTCCCATGCATTTGTTTTAATGGCGCGAATCCCAGAGACTACCTGGTTCATCCACGAGAGCCGCTGGTCAGAAACTCCGGCTGTGCGCAGGCGCAACTTAGAGCCAGCAGCGGACAGCAGAGCGTAATATGGAGAAAGACAAGCCAGGAAAATAACGCCCATTAATGACTGCCAGCCGATGAAGTACACCAGCCAGAATGTGACTACGGCGACCTCGAAAAATGTAAAAACTATTGAGAATAGTAACTTGAAAGCCTCCTCTTCTAATCGTTGCACATCGTTTGATATGAGATCGATCACGTGCCCAGTTGAAAACTTTAGCAAGGCACTCTTCGTGAGAACGAGTGTCTGAAAAAGAAATAAACTACCAGACTTTAGATGATTGTTATAAGAGGTCGAAAAGATTAGCAATTAAACACTGACGCGTGACAGGAGCCCTGCGCGTGAAACATTTGCCTTAAAATTCCAATGAAAAAGAATAGAAGTCTGCCGAACAGGGAGGCCGAATAATCACAACTCAGCCGGGTCAACGCTTGGGGTTTTAAAGTGCCTGAGGAGAAAGTGCTGCCTTTGTTATTTATCTGCAAACGGTTCGCGTTACCAGTCTTCTCTTAAGCCTGGGGCGGCACTTAAGGTAGTTTTGGGTACAAGTGTCGCCGAGGACTTCAAACAATGACCCTTTTAGCACAAAAATCGTCTTTCGCTACCCTGTTTAAGACAAGAGAGCTCATCAAATGACCCTGGCTCATTTTGCATAAAGAATTACGTTTAAAAAACTGCGATCATAGAATTAGATTTTTGTTGTTGGTGCCACAAATATAGACCGCTCATCGCCAACCCAATTCCCGCTCTTTTAAGGGCTTCGGGTCCAGAAACGACACCCTTTTTAAAACACTAACTCTCTTTAGCGGCACGTACCTGCCAAGGCCAAATAAGATAGGGCTCTCCCCCAGACGCTAAAAACCTTCACACTCTTCTTTGATAGCAGGGGACGGAGGGATGTTACTAAACAAGGAACAGGGAGCGGGGAACGAGCACGGGAAACGGCAAAAATGAAGGATGGGAAAAAAAACCTAACTGCAACCTCAGCCCTATCACTAAGTTCATTTCCAGTTCTCTACTTTGTTGCCATTTTTTCATTTTCCTGTTCCCCGTGCTCGTTCCCGTCTCCCAGTTCTCCGTTTTAGTAACATGTATGCGGGGATGGAATCCCTGGTGGGTGCAGTTGTCGATGTCAAATTCAGATTCATATTAGGGGGTATTCCGGCATAACTTGCTACTTCATTGATCGTAAGTAGTCTGGCAAAAAGTCCCCCTAACAAATGTGATTAATAACTCTAAAGAGTCCTTAGGGAAGTGGATAATAAGAAATTTTCAGTTTAGACATCTATAGTTATATACGTACATAAAGGATTTTATAGTGTTCTCTTTATACGTATCATTCAGGAGGTTATTGAATAAAGTTTGGTTTCTTGCGGCTAAGGTCGCTGCTGAAGTATTCACATTAAAGGAGAGGTTTATTCTTGTGGAGGTCCTTGTAGGGAAAAAAAATCCACCCTCGTTCCCAGGGCTTTTTTCCTTAGAAAATGGGAAGGGCGGGAATGACTGTCATATCCTTACCTTGAGGTAAATTAATCCTTTGAGGGCGCTGCTAAATCGAAGTCCCCACACTTCACCTCTGTAGTCAAAGTGGTGCATGGCAAGCGAACCAATCAAAGCATTGATACCCATGCCTAATGCACAACCATACAAAAGATACACCGAGTGTAATTCTGGTGACATCAGAGATACCATAAAAAATCCTAGAAGCAATGGCTGCAGGAGGCGTGACAGAGAATACAAAGCGTAGTTCACGGTTAGAATCAGCACTTCTTTGAAAGGAAGCAGTTTTAGAACGCATTTCCAAAGTTTTGGTCGTTTTTTCTTTCCCTTGCACTTGGCTTTTTCCTTGTTCCATTCTTTCTGAAGGTGTTCGATTAGAAAAGAGGACGTGTTTTCTTCCGAAAGAGGCAAAAAGTCACTTTGCTCTATTGGTCGTTCATTGCCTGTCTTGAGCACATTGTTCATCCAATGAAAGAACATGAATGATAGACAGCTGATTTTCTCTGTGTGGTCTTCATCAGGAACCTTCTTGTATCCGTCTCTTGTCATGTTTCAACACTGACTGACCTTAAAAAACACAACAAACAAAACATCAACAACAACAACAAAAAAAACAAATAATAAGCCCGACAACCCGGAGGTCAGAGCTTCCATTGGTTACTGACCAAGCAAAAGGGTTTACTGTGTCCACTAACATCCGCATAACTGTTTTTATTATATAATGTACTGACTATCTGTCATCTCATTGGCTAACAGCCAACAGCTAACTTTGGAAATCAGCCTAACCTACATATTAGTTAGTTATCTGCTAGCAGATGACTTATCTGTAGGTTGCGCGCCCAATGCATGATTTCTAACAGAAATGTCATTACAGTTTCACTACGAGCTCTCGTCCTGATTTTTGCGTTCCATCGTTAGTGGACGGAATGCGTAAACGCAACAGTTTGTACTATGTGTCTATAAGTTTAAGCGGACTTGTGCGGGCATAAACTCAAATGATCTAAATTTGAAAAGTTATAAGAAGTGAAACCCCGTTTTTCTTGCCCTTGATTAAGTTATACTGCGCCACACGACGACTTATCGACATCACGAGCGTCCCCAAACTCACTACATCTAATAACGTTCGGCGTAACCCAACTGGTCATGGTCTTATGGGAAACGTAAAAATTTAATACAAAATCAGTCTTACTGGCTTATCCTAGCTTATTATGAAGAAAAGGAATAAAGGAAACTAATTTGTGTCATATTTTCTCTTTCTCTTTTTGAAGCGGTCGGTTTTTAGGCTCTATTACCAGCCGCTGTTCGGGAAACGAACCCGCGCTCCTGCCTTGAAAAGTCTCTTCTCGGGTATGACCCGAGAGAGCGGCGAAATCTCGGCTATCTGGTTTTACGATCCTGTCTTGATAAAAGAAAATCCTCTTCTGCTCGCAAAATCAGCCAAGATCGCTTGAAAAAGACATCAAGAACACAAAATATTGCATAAGTAAGTTTACTTTATTCCTTTTCTCGGCAATAAGTTTAAGATAAGCGATTTGTTTCTTTACGTTTTTCCGTTTCCCGTGTGGGCCATATAAATCGTTACGTTTTTTGACAATCGCTTCTGACCAACTTCCTTTTGTAAAAATGCTCTAATATCAACTATCATAAACTTCTGTCTTGTTCCAAGAAAAGACCGAAGGGACGACTTGCTTAGTCATTAGAGTACTTTTAAAACTGAAAAGTGGGAGGTCGCGGGTTCGATTCCCGGGGCCGGACCAATAATCAGGGTCTTGAAATAACTGAGAAATTAAGTGAGTGCCTTTGCCCTGCAAATGGCTAGACCTTCGCGCGGCTCGGATGACCATGGAGGATCTCGTCCCCAAAAGAAATGAGAAATGGTTGTTTACCATTTACAAAAAATTTCCGGAAAATCCGGTTGGAAAGTAAAGGGAACAAAACCGTTAGGGTCGTCCCAGTAGAAATTTTCCGGGAGCAACGGAACATCTGAAAAGGCAGTCCTGTTTTTCAGGACAGAATGTTCCAAACGGAAATTCGTGTTCCATTTACTTCAAAGCCATCTTTGATACCAGTTTCAAGCCTTCGCAGCCGTTTTTCGGTAAATGAAACTGATTTGTACAAATGGTAAACGCGTCCGGGACGAAATTCACCTTTCCTGAATTTTGCTCACCATTTGCCCAAACCGTGGACCAACCTGTTTCCCCAGTATGTAAAAGCTAAACAACCAGAGTCTTGAAGTAGTACTTTTCGTGCTGAATACATTAAGGCTCAAATAAAGTGAATGTTTTTTCGTGTTTCCAAAGGCCGTGATTTACTGCCTTGTTGTTGTTGTTGTTGATGTGAATCTCAACGTCGTTTCGGCGACTACCTATGTCCAGACTCTACACGCCACGCGTTTACTAATATACATTAAATATTTCCATTTGCGAAACCATAGGCCATTTGTGTAAGACATTTCTTTTGTTGATTTACTTTTGCGCCTTCACGCCAGTGTGCGTATGTCAATTATGTATTTCTTTATATATCGATAAAGTATGAATATTTTGATTCAACAGCCAACTAAAACTGTTAAAAAACTAATTTTGCTACCTTGGTCACTTTACTCCATTTTCATTAAAAATTTTGCCTTCCTTTCGCAATTCGTATTTATGTTGACAGAATATTATCAAAATATTGTATTCGAAAAACTTTGGCTTGGCTCAGTGTGTCCAGTAACTGCTCTGTGACTTAAAATTGACAGGGTTAAATTTAGTTTGGAGATACTTTATTTACAGGGAAGGCTTTTTTTCGTAAAACCCCAGAAAACGAGCCGAACAGCCTATATAACTTGTTCTTTCTGCAAAGATTTCAATAGATAAAAGGAATGAAGATAAGTGGCATCTTAAACCATCATCGGTCATAGCTAGGTAAGGCAAATATAACAAGCGAATAATAATTTTAGTGCTCTTTTGGGGTAACTTACCTGTTTACATGGGTAGCAAGCAGGCTGTGTGTTAACTTGACGTGTTAGAACAGACTCCACAAAAATATAATTGTATTCTCATGTCCGTAAACCACTCACTGGAAGTCAGAACTTCAACAGGCGATCGAATTCAGTAATAGATTTATTTTATACCTTAATTCATTACTCTTTTGTGTGCATTCGGCATAATACTAAGCCTCAATTAAAATTCCCGCCAGAATTATTTACATTAATCAATTTAAATTCAAATTTGGAAGTAGACATACCAACAAAAATCACAAAAAAGCACGCATGCTAACCTAGAGCCTAGCTGCTAAATATGAATTCTCGATCACTAGAGAGCTTTAGATTCTAAGACGAGTACGAGTACGAGATTTTCTCAATAGTACGTAGTGCTCGCGCGTGAACCAACGTCATTTTGGCGGGAAAATGTGGTAGCCGTCGTCAATGATCGGGAAAGCGCGTAACCTCCTTCACTAAAGATAACAGTGCTAACTTTTATGGTAAAATAAAGCTTTCCGGGAAGTCTATATTTCGAGAATACGCGAAAAAACTTGAAGTCAAATCTCGTACTCGCAGTCGTTCTCGTCCTCAAATCTGAAGGTCTCTTTTACGCGGTGAAACGAATACGACCCAAAGGGGCCATTTGCATGATGGCGTCATTTTACTACTATGACCGGGATCCGGTTCAGGGTTTTGTTTTCTTTGGTACCGAGGCACCAATAACGTATAACAAAAGAAACAATACAACCAAACAATAAAGCCTTTCAGGAGAACTCTATTGTTTGGTTCCATTGTTTCTTTTGTGATGACGGTACCTGCAGAAAGACCTAACATTTGGCGCTCTAATATGTAATATTTTAAAACATTTTGCGCTTCGTTGCATCAATTCATGCAAAAATTTGTAATCAAGCAGTGCTGTTTCACCCAGGACTATCTGGAAAAATTATCGCTTGTGCTGTTCGACAGAGAGACAATCGGATGCATTTGTTGGATTCAAAGTAGTTCATTATTAGTAGTACTTCATTTCGTACGGTTTAACCTGAACAGTTTTATGAGATGCAAATTTTTGCGAGGACGACAGTCTGCTTGGAGATCGAACGCGAACCGAGAAGGAGATCACGCGCGAGCGAGCCTTGAAGGTCTTAAGCGGTTGTTGCACCTTTCCGGCTAGGTGAGAGTCTTGGCTTTTCGCGATTCTTACTCGAAGACCGTTAATTTTGAACTGACTGGTTGAAATAAATGTTCAGCCAATCAGAAGCACTACCCAGATCTGGGTAGTGACGGGTCATCAGTATGGACGAATTTCTGCACTCGTTTCTCTTATATCATTTTGCGTTAAAACCATCTTAGTGGAGTCGCGAAATGTCGACTGTTTTCCCCTACTGAATGAGAGGCGGCTGTATGCACAGACTAGCAGTTTCACAAGAGATCATTCTCTCTTGGTTTCATTAATAATGAAAAACGACTTTAAATAATCAAACTATATAATTACCTTACATTTACTGGACAATATCAAATGAAAGCATATCGCTACCAAGAGAAGTAAAACTTGCTTGCTTTTGACTGCTATAACCCGTTTTTTAACTAAGTTCCACAAAACCAGATCAAAAATTTGGATCTTATGAGTAGCCTTAATCTGTGCATAAATTGTAAGGTGTATGGCTCCCTTTACAACAACAACAACAACACTTTGTCAGTAGCGGATGGTTTCGGATAGTATTTCTAGGTTATTTTTAGTTGTTTATAAAATATTACAGTTTTAAGAGCGACTCCGCGTAAACATCAACTAGACGTGGAAATAGCCAAAAAATGACCTCGCCTCAAACTCGGCCAGAATAAAGCCCTATGGGCCCTAGTTACAAAATCGTTGGTTTAAGTACGATCGAGTGAATAATATTTTTTTAACGAATTTTTTTCTTCCCGAGGCCTAAAATGGGCAAAAATCATGCGAAATTAGAGTCATATTCAGTGGCTCGTATATTTTAAAATAAAGTTGGCTACTAAAATATAATGACACTTCATATTTTTTCTATCTTTCCTCTATAATTTTAACTGATTAGTTCGCGATTTGGTCAACAAGAGATTTTTAAAGAAATTTTCAAAGTTGTTGACTCAAAATCGCTTAATCAACCATCAAAATTTAGCACTTTTTCACGAGCTAAAAAAGCGGATTGGTACATGGCTTTGAACACCAAGGCGTGTTTCCCCTGAAAGGGCATTCTTTTTTCTTCAAATTAGCGAAATAAAATTTTTGGGTAAATGAAATCAAGAGCGCTGACAAAGCGAAGCAAATGTGAATGTTACACTAAAAACAAGCGAAAAACGTGACCTCTGACCGAAGCACAACCAAATGCAAATTACGGTAGGCGCCAAACTTTACTTATTCGGTAACTTATCGAAACAATATTGGTCTGAAATGTGTATAGGTTCTTTAAAATACAGCTGAGTTAAAGTATTAAGTGTCAAAAAGTCCACAAAGCGGTAACAAGAACGCTCTAAGTAGCGTTGAGTCTCGCTTGTTTGTAGATAAGATACGAAGTGAGGAGGTGAATAGAGCGCGAGCGTTCGTCACTCGGGAGGGGGGTGGGGGAGCGCTCCGCATATAAAAGGGCTTGGGATGCTCGTCGTCTTGTTTAGGCCGGGGTGTAAATTTCGGATTTTGGTCTCACTACGGTGTTGTGGGCAAAACGGTATTATATTTAGCCGTGAAGGTCTTGTTTAGGGTTGCATGTGAAAAAATATAAAAATACGTGTATTGTTTGAGTTTTCAGTAACATAGTCTCTCAGGGGTCAAAAAAGCTTGGGCTACGCCCGGATCGATCTCTTGTAGGGGTTTAATTCAAAATTTCCGACGAGCATCCCCTTGCCTTTCATATGCAGAGTCGTCCTCCCCAGGGGTTCGTCATAATTCCTCAGAGTCACCGACAGCAAGTGAAAAAGTTGAATTATGATTTCAATCTACTGCACAGGGTCCAGAGGAGTTGCGTATGAATAAATAAATTAATTATTTAAAGTCTCACCTCAAAAAATGTTTATACCTGTCGCTTAGCACGATTAATTAACCCAATGGGATCTTTATGAATCTACTGTAAAGGATTTCTTTGCTTTTTACCTGATCCAGATCGACTTTGTTGTTCGCCATTTTGAAAATCAATAACCGCAAGCTATATTCTCGTTGGTGCACAGCAGGTCGTCCGAAGGGTGACGGAAGACCGTCGCCCGAAGGGCAACCGAAGCGCGAAGTGGCGAGTAAAAAAAAGGATAAGGGAGGATACTTGTACCACATGACTTAGTTCGTTGTGAACCGCATCTCTCGGTGACGGAAGTGAATGAGACCGGAAACGCAAAAGCAACAGACCGCTGCTAATTCGAGAATCAAAACATCAGCTGAGGAGGGAGTTTTAAAGATCTTACAGATCTATGCGAAGGCAACAGAGTTTTAAGTGAAGTGAAGATCTTTCAAGACTGAAGATTTGTTGTGTACATGCCAACAGTCTTCGATGTCTTTAAACAGGTTTCGCTTGTGTAAAGGCTTCCCACTTCCCAGTCGCAAAACGAATAGCCAAAGACGCAAGACTAAGAGGTAACATTGTTGGAACCACCGAAGAATGGCTCAGTCGTGATGATATTACAGTTGCCTTGTACCTCCGCTCTACTCAGTATTACGTTTCAGTATTGCAACAGTACACACGACCTGTAAATCACTACCCGTAATAATTTAAGATTTTCCAAACAAAACTAATGAGTTGGGCTTAACGTGATACAGCATTGCACAAAAACATTACATTGATGGACTAAAGAAAATCGCTTAGTTATTCATATCCAGAAGATACTTTGGAGATAATTGGGACCCTCATTCAGCCGTAATAAAAAGCTTCACCATCATGCTTCAAAATAGTCTGCTACACAGCCGTTTTTAATGTCGTCACGCAACGCTCTTCCCCGCTAATAGCCACAGTAAATCGATATGTGTCATGATCCGGCTCAGTGTGAAACATGCGGGTAAAATAACATTTACTCAGTGAAAATGTAGAACCTTCCAGAGCATAATCTACCCAGCAGACGAAAAAAACTTTATTGGAACAAGCAGCATTTTGGCATGAGGTAAAAGTCGTGTTGGTTTACCATCTCCTTTTATTGCTCTGATCTTGAACACTTTTACCTTACTACGTCACTTCCGTCATCACCTGTTGCGGTGGACAGCAAGTGGCAGCAAACGGAAGTGCTGTCTCGAAGCCGTAAATTTCGGTCGCCGAAAATGAATTTGAATTCTTTTTTATGCCGTTTTCCTACAGTATTTCGCAAATACATAAGAATTCTAGATCAGGTAAGTCAAATCAGGCAATTTCATTGAATTTCATTTGAGTTTCAAAGATTCCAAAATCGGCCCAAGATTTGTTTCCTCGACATTTATCATCGCCTGTACAATAATATTAATGATGTGCGAAATATCAAGTTGTTCGTTACAATTAAGTATCCAGCATCATGAAAAAAAGGAGAAGAATCAGGCTGTTGAACATTAGTGTGGGTCTACCACGAATGGTGTGTAGATTTCTAAGCGACATCACCGTATAATCCAATGAATCTTTCCAAATTTTTCGTCTCAAAACATAAGTTTCGGACAATTGCGCGTTGTTTTTCGAAGCGTTCACTGAGATTGAGAGCATCGTGTCGATTTTCATCCCCAGATTCTGCGCTACCATGACCCGGAACACGTCTTTACAAAACTATTCTTTCTGTCACGTTTAGCTGTATTTACTTTTTCGCACGTGATCGTGAAGGTCAGAACCAAATTACCATAAGATCAGAGAGAGTTTACAGTTTTACTTTTTGTTATGTCTGTTTTGCACTTACGATTTTATCGGCTTACTATGTCATAAGCATGAAACGTAACCTGTTTTAACGCAAAAGACAAAGTCTGATTTCTTGCATGGAAGAAAAGCACTTTAACGTGATAAACATTGCGCGTTATTCCAGTCATCCCCCAAAATAAACCAGATGCTCATCACGAGACTCATTTCCATTCAATGAAAGTCGTCACGATTCTTATCCCCAGTTTCCACGGTCTTCGCTAGGAACGCGGGACCTACAAACTAGGTCCCACCGAAAAAAAAAAAAACCGAACAGCATTTTAAGATTCTCGCTTTGCTAAAGCAAGCGAGACTAAAAAATACAACAAAAGTCACACGTAATCTGTTCCGTTTTCTGAATTTTATGCAGCGATTTAACGAATTAACAATTTTTAATCCAACGATACCCACCTGAGACTGTGTTAGTTTAAGAGTCCATAGAACTTCTCAGAAGATTCCTCGGAAAGACCTCCAGAAAGAAATGAATGAGGAATTTGAACTTATAACTGTAACAATTTCGCTTGCCGCCACCTCAATGAACCAAAACAACTGTCGAACTGCCACAGGCAAACCAGCTTTCAGTGCAGTCATGCAAAGCATGTCACGTCACGTAATTCTGCCCAGCGCATTTGGGAAGGAGGCAAGAAACAACAGGACAACTCGGATTAATATTAATCCGTGGATTATAATAATAATAGATTATAATATGGTTATTATAATCCGGTAATAGATTATTATAATCCAGTAATAGATTATTATAATCCAGCAATAGATTATTATAATCCAGTAATAGATTAAGGCACGGCAAAAATTGGAAGGATTAGATTATTATTAATAATAATCATCCGGATTAATATTAATCTCTATTATAATCCAGATCAGAGCTATGACAGACAAACTGCAGACATTACACGCTGAACAAGGGACTGACGGGACATAACACTGATCACATCAGTCACATGATCACTTGCATATGTTAGAGCTGGTAGCGATGTTGAGCCTAGAAGTAAATGAAAAGGAACAAGCGCCTCTGGGCCAGCGAATCCGTGCGGTGGGCATGTGTTTTTACAAGAAAGGAGACCTTAAGAAAGGGAATAACTAACAGCTGCGTAGGAATCGCGACAATCCTAAAGACACTAACTGTTTCGAGGTTTGGAGCTGGCATATCACGATGGCGACTATGAACATGAATTTCTGAATTTCTGAATTTGGATGCCACCAGCTAACCCATCAATAACAATGGCTCCTTCTATGACACCAATCCTGAAACCCAGCCCTCTAACACAAGCTCCTACTTTAAGTCCAGCATATACGCAGACGGTCTAAATCATGAAATGCTCCCTGGGAAATAACTATCTCTATGGATCAAACTCAGAAAGACTGAGTCTTTTAGAAATAACCGGAAAAGATTCAAGGATTTCCTTTGATGATGTGCGCACTGACATCCCTTTCACTTTGTTATTTTTTTTTATTACTTAAGATTTTTATTCTATTCTACGTTAAAAATCTTCATGGCCCTGCAAAAAGTTCAGTTGCAACTGTATTACCAGCAGAGCTGAGACAACTGCCGACTTCTGCTACTAAAATATAATAACGTATAATAAGGAGTGCGGTTATTGACTGAATGTAATTAAGAGTTTTGTTCACAAACTACTAGCACAAGTAGCAAATTCGTAGTGGTTAGAATAGAATATTTTCTTTATTGAGAGACTTGTACAAATTTGAGCTATGTGGGATTATATTTATCAGATTAATATTAATCCTAATCTCAAAGCTCAGTTATGGATTATAATAATCTATTACTGGATCTAATATTAGGATTAATATTAATCTGATTAATATTAATCCTACATAAGATTAATAGTAATCCTAATTGATCAAGGCACGGCTCAAACCTCAGTAATGGATTATAATAATCTATTACTGGATTATAATAATCAT
>NC_133206.1:4382500-4400000 GCF_958299795.1 Porites lutea
GACTTGACGCCCCTTTCATATCATCGTATCAAGGTACGGCTGAGAGAAACAGTTATTGTAGTGAAACAAATCAGAGATTTCAGGCCTTCGTGATATTACAGGTAGGCTAAATTAGTCGACTTAAAACGACCAGCTTATTTAAATAAGTGAACGGTTTTCCTTCGGCACACTGTGGCAAAGAATATTGTTCGATGCGATGCTATTCTGCACCTTAACGAAAATCGACACTATTTAGTAGGGTTTTCGTCAAGTTTCTTGCTCTTTTATAGCTTTATCATTGATCTATATTTTCCATGATTGTATCTATCAGTAGGCTCAGAAACTACAGGCCTGTAAATAATTTCTCGTTTAAGAAAGGAATTATGACCGATCAGGTGACTGTTGTAGTAAGACAAGCCAGAAAATTTGTTTGACTTTGCATATCTTAAACTAATTAACGGTGTTTGATCTGTCTGGTCGTCGTTTCCGATCGCGGTATAATTTTTTTTTAAAAAAATCAAAACGTCGCAATTCTTCCGCGGATTTTGGATGACCTTCTGCGGAAACTGTCTGAACTGTTTTTGATCGATAAATCTTGTTTTTGCCTGTTTCACTTCGCAGTCAAGGCCTTCTTCGGCGTGATGTTTTCTTTCCCGAAACCCAATGTTGGTTTAGTTTTGGTCTTTCCCCATAAAGTAAAGAAAACAAATCCATGCTGATTGTCCAATTCAATGGGCTCATTCTCGAACAAACAATGTGAAAAGATTCCGCATGACTTGTTAGATTTTTAGCGCCAAAGCAGTCGGATAAACCCTGAACATAGAATTGTACTCGGATTCAGTTTTTTAGAAGGATTTTCCAAGTCTCAAGACGGACAGCTTCTCACTCAACAATCAGTTCAGCAAATGCTACCTTCGCTTATTCCGTGTAAGATAACTTTTTCTCACTGTATTTCAATTTTTTTAAATCTTAGTTTAATTGTAGTTTTAATTTCAGCTATCGCGCGTGCGCTCTGCGTTCGAACAAAAACAGTACTTGTTTTACCGAAAGCCATCAAAGATTTCTTAATTAGATAGTTAAAACCATTACTTGTGACGTACTACAGTTTATAGAAAGCGATACAATATCAAAGCGACCTAAAAATAGCAAAAAGAAGCAATCTCGAATATAAAAAAAACCAAGCTTCTTCAACTCGAAACCGAAATAAACGAAATAACCTCAACTCGAAAACGAAGAATCCTGGAAGCCAAAACCAAAATACCCTCAACTTCGGTGAAAACACGTGTAAACAATTAAATATAGTCAGTTGTTTTCAAGCGTGATGGGCTGTTCCAGGCTCTCGGTACAGACAGAGAGAGAAAGAAGAGGGGGAAGTGGGGCGGGGGAAGAGAGAGAGAATTTCTTCGCTGTCCCCGTTCTATTTTTGCTCGTCTCGACTAATGAAAGCCACAAGGGTGACCATTCCTCCGGGCATCTGTCAGGCACTTTTGCTTTTGCTCACGGTACAAGCCCCGATCTGTCTTTTTCCCCTTTTGAGAAGGGAGGGAAAGGAGGGGCATATCACTGGCTCCCCCCACCCCCTTCTACTGGTTGGTCATTTGTAACCCGAGGGTTTGGGGATTTACCATCGTAGACTTTTGGTATATTATATTTTTAACCCATTAGAATGAGAAAGTTTGCGGTATTGCGGTGTTGATAATTTTTCACGTGGACTATTTTGCGGTATTTTGTCATATTGCGGTATCCGGCTAAACATGTAAGATGCTTTTTTATTTGTGTTACAGTGCTGGGTAACCTTATCCACTCTATACGTATTGCGCATGCGCATGCGTATACTTCTACTTCGTTTATGATTGGATTATTGTTCACATAGCTGCTGAATATCTTTCAGTGGAAGCACACGTCATCACGACAGCTACTGCAAATAACGAAGCGAGTTTCTTTTAGAGGGAAATAATGCAATATGCTCCTCAGGGCTGAACTAAGGTGCTGTCACGCGGCAGTGTAATTCCTTTTCACTATTTTTAGAATGTTTATTGATGACACCTCAGAAAAAAAAAATTAAAAAAAAAATCATTGCCCTGAATCTGACTATGAGTCAGCTGGCGAAGTTGTATTTGGAAGATTAGTTGTTATTGCTGGTACACAGGGTGGTATGTTTCGGAGCAACTGCCTGTCATTGGGTTTACTGTGAAAATAGTTTGATGTACTGCTGCATTATATAATAATACCTCAGTGCTTTTCAAGATCTTCCTGCCTGAAACTGAAAGTATTCTGTTGGATAATGTTCGAAAAGTAGTGTTATGTTTGAATTTGGATTTAGTTTTTTGGAAGGTTTTCCAAGTCTCGAGACGGACAAGCTTCCCACTAAAAAAATCGGTTCAGCAAATACTACCTTTCCTTTTAACTTTTTCTCACTGTATTTCAATTTTTTGAAGTGTTTTACCGAAAGCCATCAAAGATTTCTTAATTAGATAGTTAAAACCATTACTTGTGACGTACTACAGTTTATAGAAAGCGATACAATATCAAAGCGACCTAAAAATAGCAAAAAGAAGCAATCTCGAATATAAAAAAAACCAAGCATCTTCAACTCGAAACCGAAATAAACGAAATAACCTCAACTCGAAAACGAAGAATCCTGGAAGCCAAAACCAAAATACCCTCAACTTCGGTGAAAACACGTGTAAACAATTAAATATAGTCAGTTGTTTTCAAGCGTGATGGGCTGTTCCAGGCTCTCGGTACAGACAGAGAGAGAAAGAAGAGGGGGAAGTGGGGCGGGGGAAGAGAGAGAGAATTTCTTCGCTGTCCCCGTTCTATTTTTGCTCGTCTTGACTAAATGAAAGCCACAAGGGGGACAATTCCTCCCGGTATCTGTCAGGCACTTTTGCTTTTGCTCACGGTACAAGCCCCGATCTGTCTTTTTCCCCTTTTGAGAAGGGAGGGAAAAGAGGGGCATACAGAGATTGGAAGAGGGTGTGATCACTGGCCACCCTCCCCCGCTTCAAATGGTGGGTCATTTGTAACCCGGGGGTTTGAGGATTCACCATCTTAGACTTTTGGTACATTATATTTTTAACCCATTACAATGAGAAAGTTTGCGGTATTGCGGTGTTGATAATTTTTCACGTGGACTATTTTGCAGTATTTTGTCTTATTGCGGTATTCGGCTAAACATGTAAGATGAGGTATTTTTAATATTTGGGTCGATTTTTGACTTGGTATAGTCTTATTTGCCGCTTTTCTTTTTTATTTGTGTTACAATGCTGGGCAACCTTACCCACTCTATACTTATTGCGCATGCGTATACTTCTACTTCGTTTATTATTGGATTATTATTCACATAGCTGCCGAATATCTATCAGTGGAAAGCAGATGTCATCACGACAGCTATTGCGAATAGCGAAGCGAGTTTCTTTTATAGGGAAATAATGCAATATGCTCCTCAGGGCTGAGCTGAGGTACTGTCACGCATTAGTGGCGCGGCAGGCTGTCATGCATTAGTGACGCGGCAGTGTAATTCCTGGTCACTATTTTTAGAATGTTTATTGATGACACCTCAGAAAAAAAAGAATTAAAAAAATCATTGCCCTGAATCTGAATATGAGTCAACTGGTGAGGTTGTTGGAAGGTTAGTTTGTTATTGCTGGCTCACAGGGTGGTGTGCCTGTCATTGGGTTTACTGTGAAAATAGTTTGATGTACTGCTGCACTATATAATAATATCTCAGTGCGTTTCAAGATCTTCCTGCCCGAAACTGAAGGTATTCTGTTGAATAATGTTCGAAAAGTAGTGTTTTGTTTGAATTTTTTTTATCATTAAGTGGAAAGCACCACGCATGGCAAATTGAGCGAAAGTCACCCATGTTAATGCAGGGAGATAGAGTTTCATTAATTGATAGCGTTGTTCCATTTTGGTTTTTCACCAGATCATTGCAAACATGACGCAAAGTGGAATCGGAGCAGCAAGTGAGACTGATGTTACAGCACTTAGTTCAGGGCAATCATTGGACTTTGATGAGGACACATTGAAAGGTAAAGACATTCACTACTGTTATTAGTTGATCACCAAAAGAGCTTTGACATAGCAAGGACGAATGAAATTAAAACTATAGACAAGAACATCACGGTGACTGGAAGAGATAAAAAAAGGATGCGCCATTTTCAACGGGCATCGTCATCAGCTACAACAGAATTTAAAGTAATTAAATTGGCTGGAATTTTAAAAGCAATATTTACAGAACTAGCAAGTAATTGCGTAAGAACCACGAACAGTCGATTAGATTATTCTAGGAGCAGGCTTATCTTGCGATTCACATAAGCAGAGAATTAGCTCTTGCAATTGGTCTGCACGATTCACATATTCTTAGGAGACTCCAAAAAGATGTCAACGCACATCTTATTCAGTGCAATGCTTCCGCGTCCCTTTTGTCAAGTATTTTCTGAGGATACAAATCATGTACGTCTCCCTTTTTGGCATGTTAAACAGAAAATTTTTATCTCATATCACTGTTGATACGTAGTGACCATCTTCACTTCATGGAATTAAAATAGACTGACAAAACCTAGTAGGAAATAACGATCTTGCTTTCTAGAAATAAGTGTCAAGCAAAACTTTGCAAACCTTGGTATTGACAGCGCTACCCAAATTAAACCCCGACGGGAGGGGTTGGTAACTAGATGGGACATCAGCAGCCATATTCTGTACTGAACACTTTCATTCTATTCCTTTTTCTTTTTTTTTTTATTTCATTTCATTGAACATCCTATTTCTATGACTAATGTCATGGTTTACGCTATTCATAAGGTAACTATTAACACCCAAAGCAATAGCGCTCAGGTTTAACGACAATTCAATCTACTTCGTTGTCAGCTATAGCAGAAGTTTACAAGACTGAAGGTAATGAAGCGTACTTAAAGGAAGATTACAGCAACGCCATTTACTTTTATACTGAGGGAATAAAAGTAAACTGCAAGGACCAGGACCTGAAGGCTAAGCTGTACAGCAACAGAGCATATGCAAACCTTCGTTTTGGTGAGACTATTTGTACTTTTGCAAATAGTGATGTGGCAAGGTTGGGGGGGGGGGGGGGGGTTGGGAAGGCGAAGTAGCCGAGTGGTAAGACAGAGGTACTGGATTTGAATTGTGATTAATAGTTTGTTTGAAATTTCGTAGTCCGCACAGAAAGACATGTCTTTAAAAATGTGATGATGACCAAATATTATATATATATTTTTACCGAATTGCTGATCTCGTCAGGGAACTATTTGAGAACGGTCTAATCGAAGTAGATGTCAGTGATTGACACATGGTTACAGGGCCGTAACTAGTTTTTTTGTAACAGGGGGCATTATCGCGAGTACAGAAGGCACGAGGCTTGTGCGGGGGTATGAGGGTATCGTCCCCCAGAAAATTTTCATATTTGGAGGCTCCGAAACGTTATTTTCAGTACTTATCATGAGATATGTCTCCGAAAAATCGACCTCGAATATGAAAATGGCAAACAATTGCAAGTCACTATAACCAAAATAACTGAGTCTAAAGAAAACAAATCCATCCACAGACTTGATGTGTCTGGCTCAACAGGTCCGGGGGGGAAGCTGTCCCCCCTTGCCCCCTCGCTAGCTACGGCTCTGGATTATATACTTAATAATGAACAATTGCGGTTTCAACTTTCAGAATCTAAGTATAAAAAAGGTTCAAACAAACGGGTCAAACAATAACGTTCTTGCTGGACGGTTCCCTTCCATCATATTGCCACGCGCCTTTATTCTCCCGCTTATTCCCCTCCCCCATCGCATGCCTGACATGCATGCATTAGCTGACGCAGTTAAGTGAACTACTCGCGAAAGAAGTTTTCTTTTTCCAGTGTAAATGATTTTTCATCTTGAAGTTTTTTTTAATGTAATATCGTACTAATAAAAAGCATTACGCATTATCTGATTAATTCACTCAGGAACCTATGACCCGTATGGGCTCCTGATTCACTACATTCTGTTTTGGACTTGCTTTAACAAGGTCATCCTGTACTTGCCACCTTTTGTTTATCGTACGTGCTTTGAATTCTGATTGGCTCGCTGCGTTTGCTGTGTGTGACATTTTGGCTTTTGTTTTTTCAACATTCCTAGGAAATTACATTTATTCACTGGTAGACGCAAAAGAAGCCACGGACATACGACCACTGTCAGTGAAACCAATAATAGCAGGTAATTCCAAAGGTTTAGTGCTTTGTCCTTAAGAAACAAACAGAGTTTATGACGTGCTGAAAGCGTTTGAATTTAACTACATTCTAACTCAAAACCGTAACAGGCGTTCTTTGATTATTTACCTTAATTTTTTCAAACTTTAGGAAACTAAGCAAGAATGAAATTGAAGCTTACAATTAGGATCAATAACTGAATTCACAAAGTCACATAATTTCTATCACAGGACTCTCGAGACTACGAAAACAGAACTCACTTGATCAACTGGAAATCAGCAATCACCCTTCATTGTCCTTTTGCGATGTTGGCTGATTATGACAGTGGCGATCATGATCAAGTTTTCTATGTTTAACATTTCAGTTATAATTTCTGTTGATCCCGCTAAGCGCTGTTTCGATAGAATGGAAGAAAGGGAGCAGGCTTGTGTCGCTGAATATTCTAGGTTTACTGATTTACACTATTTTCACTAATTCAGGAGCGAAAGCTTTAACGAGCTTGAATCTGTTTAAGCTGGCGATCACGTGGTGTGATAGAGGATTAGCAGTATCCTTTTGTTCATTGCATTCCTGCATCATGATCAAAAGATAGTTTACCTTTGCTACTTGCTATACTCCTTACTATGTTATGATTAAAGTTCCACGTAGAGTACGATTACAAAACGTCTTTGAAACATGTCTCGCGTTCAAAGCAAAAACAAATTACATTGCAAATAAAATGTGATTACAAGCCCTCTTTGAAACCTATAAGAGAGAAAGAAGATCCAGGGGACTAGGTTCGAATTTACTCCAACCAAAAGGACATGGAGTATGTCTCAGCTTTCAATATTAGAGCCTCAGTGTGTTAAAACCCAGTCTCACCAGTTACACGATTTACCCTATTTCTCTTCCACCTTTCTATCCCTGAGCTACGCGAGGTTCTGCCAGTTCTTCAATACACGTATTTCTAGCCTCGGGGAGTTTTATGAATGGTTTCAACACCGTATTGAGTGAACTAGTATTAATTGCCACTGGTATCCTAAAAGGTAAAATTGGTAATACTCCTCATATTGTAAGCATAATTTACACACAACGCCAACAACAACAACTTCTGCAGTTCTGCAGTTGTTCTCTCTAATTGAAACTTCTAGTTTTTTTAATAGTATAAAAGTTGTTAACTGACCTATTGGCCTGCTAGGCCTCAGCTGACAAACTGTTCCATTGGACAACACCCTGATATCGGAAACTCTCTGTAAAGAGTCTTGGCATAGAATGAAAATATTACGAATACTACGAATGATATTCATACTACGAATGATATTCATGTTTGCAAATTCCACAAGGATGATTCGAGTGCTTGTTTATTCTGTGGTTTAAACTCGTCTTAATTTGAACGAGGCTTATCCAGTCGAGGTCGCGGAGAATCTGAGCAGGTCTGACATCTCACCCGGATCCACATATTATAAATGCAATTGTTACAATTTTTCAGGTTTGTGACTAAGTCCAGCACTAATATCCCCACACGCAACTCCACAATAATCGGGATAAGACATCATATCGGGATAAGGCGGGATCATGAATCAACAATTTGTAAGCTGTTACGAGAATTCTTTCGGGACGTATTGGCTTCAGTTCCCTAAGCTAGGGCCGCAAATGCTATTGTAACTTTATTGTCGATCTGTTAAATATGAAAAAAAAGGGTACTGCTTACTACGTTATTTGGCGTGAGCGCCGATGTGAATTGAGCCATTGTTTCACATTGCTAGCTTAGGTTATGAACTAGGGATGAGAACAACTCTTTAGGGTTTCTAGACGCCTAAGCAAGGTTAGTGTCATCGGAGTTCAAAATTTCTAGAAAGGGATAGTTAGTTACAATATGGCAAGTCATTGATACATAATAGGAATGTCAGGGGTCCGAAGATAGAGCCCTGAGGCGCCCCGAAACGTACACAGTTCTTTCAGATTTGACGCTGTTTTTCGCTGTAACCTTTGTTGTATTAAATTTTCTGTTTCTGAAGAGGTTCAAGTTCGAATGCCTTTTTCGGCTTGATAAACAGAATGGTGTTTGTTAAATCATTTCTCGATATCTAAGGTGTCAAATGCTGTTGATATGTCGATAAGAGCTCTCAAAGTAAAGTATTGAGAGAATTAGAGACTGTAGCTATAAGTAAACTTATTTGATGCCTTGGAAACTAAAGAAAGCTGGGATACTGTTGAGGTCATTTCAGTGACAGAAGAAAGAAAAAATGGCTTGACTTTGGGTTTTTGTTACTCACCCATAATGTCAAAGTCAGGATCAGACAGGTTAGACCTGATCCTGTAATTAATTACATTCTGATGATGTACATGGTGACACCTCCAGCTTCTCTTTATAAGGGGCCTAGCCAGAATAAGTTCTGGAGGTACGCACAATTTTCCCCCTCCCCCAGTAAATCAATAGATCCCTCGTCGTTTCCAAGTCTCCTCTCCATCCAGTTCTTTCTTAACAGTAAGACGTGGAAGAATCATATAGGAGACAGATGTGCATGGAGGCCCATGTTCCCAGGGACCATGTCAGCTGAAATATGATATTTAGGCGGTTTGAAACAGCTAGAAATGCGTCTAAAATTAGCATTCTTCTTACAGATACTGGGGAAAATTTCAAGTTACTCATGATGAACAACTTACTTAGCCTTTTTAGCCCCTCATGAGGGTTAGTTTTGTTTAACGGAAATATTGGGAAAATAAATTGCCCATCCTACGCTGTCCGATCAGCCTTGACTTTAATTCATAGGAACTCACTGAACAGGTCCACTAGTTGATATTCAGTTAGAAGAAACATAAGAAGTACTTAATTTATAATGAAACTTCATACCTTAACAATGTCAAAAGATCGAAACGGAAAACACCGCTTTGATGGAGCTCAGAAAGCTGGCAACAGACATGGACAACAAGGTATCTTGGTGTGTTTCTATAATAAGCATTTTGCTTTGATTTAGCGATGAAAATAGCTTTTCATGCTGCAGTGATATTGCAAGTTGACTCTAATAAAAGCCGAGATGCGATCGGTACCACAATCCGTCAACTAAGGGCTCCGCTTTTAAAGCAATTTTACTAGCAGTTCGCGTTACGTTCAAATTACCCTGTACTAAGTTTATAAAATGGTTGCTAAACAAACAACCAATGAAAATCAGGCATTATATTCAATTATTGTTTATTCAAAAAGTTTCTTCTTTTCTGATTGGCTCAATTCCCGCGGCTTATTCTTCATAACCAGCTGGCGTTGACCAAATTTGGAAGGAGTACTACAGACTAATTGCCAGAAAATAGACTGAAAACTGGGAAGCCTTTGATCGAGATTGCGTTGTCTTGGTGGAGAGAATTAAAAAACGACGGAAAATTTTTCACGTTTCGCAAAGAAAAAATAGCTGAACTATTGCCTAAAATCGTAGCAAGAATGGAGAATATCTGCAGAACTCATGATCTGCAGAACTGAACATCCCTCTAAATCCTGAACTTGTCGAGAAACAGGCAACTGAGACAACTGAAGACGGTCCTCCTCGGTTAATACCCTTCAAATCATATTCAGCCTCATTTGGTAATTGTTAATTAACGCACTAATCATCCAACAAAGAGGTTCCAAAATTTCACCCACAGCAGCACGAGGTTTGAATATTGATACAAAACGTACTGGACCCAAAAACTTGGATCAAATTACCAGACACGAGATAGAGACGAGAAACTTTAATTAACGGTATTTCCTCTTTTAGTCCTCTGGGCATTCTCTGTTTTAGTTCTTCTGAACTGGTGGCCAGTCAGGGAGGGAGGTTGCTAATTAGTAATTAGGGTTTTTAAAACTGGCCTATTGGCCTGCTAAGCCTCAGCTGACCATCTGTTCCATCCTCTCTATAAAGAGACCGAACAGACTTTGTTGCTGGCCCCGAAGATTATGTGTACGAACAATATTCACGTTTCCAAATTCCACAAGGATGATTCGAGTACTTGTTAATCCTGTGATTTAAACTCGTCTGAGAATGAGGCTTACCCAGTCGAGGTCGCCGAGAATCTGAGCAGATCTGACATCTCAACCGGATCCACTTATGATGTACAGTTGTTGCAATTTTTCAGGTTTTTGACTAAGTCCAGCACCAATATCCCCACACACAGCACCATGACAGTCGTATAAGACAAAATCAACAATTTGTAAGCTGTTTCGAGACGTATTAGCCTCAGTCTCCTTAGCCAGGGCCGCAAATACTATTGCAACTTTATTGATGATCTCTTAAATATGAAAAAAAAAAGTACCGCTTCTTTCTATTGAGTGTCCCTATCAAGACAAATACCAGTTTCACTTGGGAGCAGTATGTCGCGTCTTATCTGGCGCCCCCGTAAATGGGCGTCACGTGTGGTCTTGACTACGTTATTTGGTTTGAGTGAGTCTTTGTTTCAGATTGCTTACGTCATAAATTAGGGATGAGAACAACTCTTTAAGGTTTTTAGACGCGAGGTTAGTGTCACCGGAGTACAAAATTTCTAAAAAGGGACAGTTGGCTACAATATGGCGTCATTGATACATAAATAGGAATATCAGGGGCCCGAAGATAGAGCCCTGAGGCACCCTGCAACCCTTCGCAAGTTCTTTCAGATTTGAAGTTGTTTATCGCTGTAACCTCTGCTGTATAAAATTGCCTGATTCTGAAGAGGTTTAATTTCGAATGCCCTTTTTAGCTTGATAAACAGAATGGCGTTTGTTAAGCCATTTCTCGATATCTAAGGTGCCAAATGTTTGACATGTCGATAAGATCTCTCAAAGCAAGCGTTTAGAAACTAAGGGGGCACAAAGATGTTAGGTAGCACATTGTATTTGAAAAGTAGAGAATTCTGGGTCCGAAGGACCCACCAGATTGGTCTCTGTATCTTAAAACCAGAAAATGTTTCACGTAGCTGCAGAGACATCATTGTTTCAATGCTCTGGGAGATGAATTTTTATTTTCCACTTTTATGCGTGCATGTTTCGACTTTTTGGAGCAAAAATATTTGGAGGGGAGGGGGAAGGGCATCCCCGGCCCCTCCCCATGCTACTGGCGTGCAAAGTAAAGCATTGAGAGAATTAGGGACTGTAGCTATAAGTGAACTTGATGCCTTGGAAACTAAAGAAAGCTGGGATACTTATAAGGCCGTTTCAGTGACAGAAGAAAGAAGAAATGACTTGACTTTGGGTTTTTGTTAGTCACACATAATGTGAAAGTCAGGATCAGACAGGTTAGACCTGATCCTGTAATTAATTACATTCTGATTGTACATGGTGACACCTCCAGCTTCTCTTTATAAGGGGTCTAGCCAGAATAAGTTCTGGAGGTATGCACAATTTTAGTAGCCACACATAAAACTCAAAGTCAGGATCAGACAGGTCAGACCTGATCCTGTAATCAATTACATTTTGAATCTACGTGGTACCACCTCCAGCTCCTCTGTATCAGGGGCGTAGCCGGGTAAGTTCAGGAGATACGCGCAATTTCTCCCCTCCTCCAATAAAGCAATAGATCCCTCGTTTCTAATTTTCCTCCTCCCATCTTCTTTCTTAACGGTAAGAGGTGGGAGAATACTAGGAGACAGGTGTGCATGCAGGCCCATGTTCCCCGGGAAAATGTGATTTTTACGCCGTTTGAAGTAGCTAGAGATGCGTCTAAAATTAGCCCTCTTCTTACAAATACTGGCGAAAATTTCAAGTTACTTCATGAACAACTTACTTAGCCTTTTCAGCCCCTCATGAGGGTTAGTTTTGTTTAACCGAAATATTGGGAAAATAAATTACGCATCCTACGCTGTCCGATCAGCCTTGCCTTTAATTCATAAGTTTGAAGTTTGACGTTTATTTATTCATAAATACATAGCAGTTCCAAAACTGAATTGGGTATTTACGTTACATAAAGTTACACAGATGTAGTCATTAACTATTATAGTCTATCTACTTTATTAAAAAGGATAAAGAAGCTAAAAAAAAAAATATTAAAAAAGATTATTAAAAAACACAAATTCAGAAACTCTAAACTGCGTTCGTTTTAAGACATGAAAAGATAATCAACGTATCCTTAAAAAGGTCGGTTTTGAACCGTGGCATGTTAAAACCAGGGCGGATAAATGTTGGGCGGTGAAACGAGCGCTCCGCTCTTCATTTAATGTGTGATGCGGAGTAGGACTGGCACGAGCGCTCTTTCCGCGCTTCCGGTGCGCTTGAAGGCAGGCGAAATTTTCCTTTTTGCAAACCGGAAATCCTATTTTCTTTCTGTAATTTCAGGCCACAATGTTAAATAGATAAATTCGTTTCATAACAGTATCAATAAACAGTTTCATATGTTTGTGTCTGTAGGTCTATAAGTCAAACTTGTTGGTCGTATAATGCCAAAATTTGAGTTTAATTTGAAAGTGTTGAATACCTCCTCCTTCCACTAAATATCGCCTAATCGTCTTTCGCCGTTTCGTTTGCAAAAGCTTAACACTTCTTAACCTCAATTTTTACATATGTTAAAGGGGGATAAATTTTATACAACATAACAAAAAATTAGATTGATATATATTGATATAGTGGCGTTGTACTTCTTCAAACTTTGCTTCTCGGGTGCAACGCGCCATGGCGATTCGCGCAATGCGTTGCAAATCCGGCAACCGCATGAAAACAAAATTTAGTGAGGTTAGTTGTAAGATTTTTTCTCCTTTTTTCTCTCTTAAACAAAACAAGATAAACAGTAAAAACTGAGGGGAAACTAATTTTGAAGATTCGAAGAAACAGAAAGACGTATGAGATGTTTTTTTCCAAATTAAAGAGAAGGATGATGGTGATTGAAATTAGCATAATTTCACCTTTCACGAGCTGCACGCATTTATAAAATACACGTCATCTAGTTATGAAGCACGATCTGCTGTCTTTTAGTTTTGCCGTGGATGACATGGATGAGATTTTCCTTCGTGTTTTAGACAGTACTTAGTTGTTTTTGTTTTGGAATAACATCGACATTGGCGAGTAGGAGAACGAATATATAATTCAGTGGTAGAGTCATGGAAGTAATAAGAGAAACCCTTTGAAAGAGATGTTTGTCTACTCCAACTAAACCTCCCGCAAAAAATAGCAACATTTGCCTCTCGGAGACAGCGTACCAGCACAAAGGAACGAGGATGAAGTGCAAGAAAACAATTCAAGCCGCCATAATTCAGTAACAGCGGCAGTGTCTTATGTACAAACCATATCATAAAGCAAGCTCTGACCGAAGTCGAAAAAAAGCGACATTTCTAAGCAGAGTCTCAGTCCACTGCATCACACCTTTTTGCTCGGACGCGCTCGTTTCACCGCCCAACCTTTATCCGCCCTGGTTAAAACTGAGCTCGCGCGCGCCTTAATGAATAAGTAGTTTCGTGCGGCGCAGGTAATATCTCATAAAGGCGGTGATTGTTGTCATTTACAATTGTGTCAAAAAGTGTCTCACATATTTCGTCATAATGAGTGGATATTTCCTTAAAGTTCATAATGTCGAGGGTCTCATGATAGCTTCGACCAGGGCAGATGATGAACATTGCTCTCTTCTGTACACGTTCTAATAGTCCATAACTGATCTAATACAACTAGAGTAAAAGAGCCCTAAATCAGTGCGAGCAACCTTAGCTCTCTTTTAAGTTGAACCAAAAAAATATAATCTTTGCAAATCACTGGAAATATAAAGACCTAATAGCTTTACACTTTCTACCATTTCTAAAGCATCGCCATCAATGAGAATAGGCTCAAATTCTTGCTGGGACCTTGTAAAAGATGTTCGCATTTCTGTACACTTATCAGTATTCCGTTGGACTCTTTTTTTTCTAGAGACCATTGTATTACTCTATCCGTAGTACGTTGTGCGTTGCTAATCTCCCCAATCGCAACCGTTTCGGAGATATAGTAGTATCGTCTACATATTCCCATAAGCGTGAATTTTTTAGTACAAGGTCATTAATCATAATCAAAAGAAGCCAAGGCCCTAATTTGGTTCCCTGGGGCACGCTTGAGGGGTCTGATGCCAAATCAGATACACAGCCTCACCAAGTTTGATTCTTTGAGATCTGTTTGACAGAAAGTCGATAAACCAATTAATTGTCCTATTTGGCGCGTCTAACATTTCTATTTTTCTTATAAGAATTCTATGGTCAATTAAATCAAAAGTTTCACGATAATCGAACAAAACAGTTCTTATAGTAGCACTATTCCCGTCGGTGCCTTCAGCCCAGTCATGAAGCATGTCCAACAAACCAAGCGTGGTAGACGACTTCGGTATGGCGCCGTACTGGTTTAAATCGAGATCATTAAATACAGCGGGCTTGATGTAGTCACATACCACGAACGCCTCGGAGATGGGTCTAAGATCTTTCTGTACGATCTTTACAGGTTTTTTCTTGGCAAGCAGGTAGGACTTTCTCTTTAAACGATGCATTGAGAATTCTGCATACAGGAAAGGCAATAAGGTCGGCGTATTCTCGCATAGGCCAATTCAGAATTTACGGGCCACACGATTTAGAAGGATTGAGTTTGATAATACTTTCCATACACGTTCCTTGAATACTTCTAGGAAGTTCCAGGGCAAGGCGAGTGGTGGCGTAAGACAGACGATACTCTTCAAGAGGCTCGAGGAATGCTTTATTTATAGAGTTCGCCAATTCATGTGTAGATAGGTTCTCAACTTCTTTGAAGTTCATGTGATTAAGGAGATCACTCGAGGAAGCTTTCCCGCCGCTTAATCGGTTCATCTCTCTCCGCCAGGCTCTGGGGTCTTCGTTCTTCATAAGAAATGAACAGGCCCACTAGTTGATGTTCAGTTAGAACCAACATAACAAGTACTTAATTTAAAATTTAAACGAAATTCACACCTTAACAATGTCAAAAGATTGAGACGGAAAACACCACTCTGTTGGGCCTCAGAAAGCTGGCAATAGACATGGACAACGAGGTATCTTCGTTTGTTTCTATAATAAGCATTTCGCTTTGATTTAGCGATGAAAGTGGCCTTTCATGTTACCCTGATATTGCAAGTTGACTCGCCTCGGCTAACACCCTCCTCGATCTCCATAAATCTTCAAATCATACTCAGCCTCATCTGATAATTGTTAATTAACTCACTCTAATCATCAGACAAAGAAGTTCCAAAATTTCACCCACAGCACGAGGTTTGAATATTAATACAAAACGTCCTGGACCCGTAAATGAATTGCATGAATTTGCATAATATGGCGGACGGACACGTTTTTCTAGCTCCGAACGCTGATCGCTTTTTCTCCAGGCCGCGGCTTGTTAGGACCAGTTCCTTGCCTGATTTGAGTAAGGTATACACTGACTCAACTCTGGTAGTCGCTAATCGGATCAGTAACCAGAATATGTCTACTTCTGTGCCCGATTATGGTTCGCTTTCTTCGCCCTGTGAATTGAGTGAAATGGCTGCTATCAAGAATGCATTAAATGGACGGTCCATCAACTCCCTGAAGGTGGAAGATCTAAGGGACGAACTTGAGAAAAGAAAGCTTTCCAAATCTGGCAGGAAAACTGAGCTGGTTTAAAGACTCAAGGAATCGATTTTGACAGGATTTGGTGAAATTCAAATTCCCCGCCAGAATGTCAACCAACCGTCACCTCGGCCTTCGGCTGTTATAAACCTGGACGACACTAGCAGCAGCCCAGAACAACAGAGTCACACATGCGATGGCTATAAATCCCTTAAAGTTCTTTACGACCGCTTGGAAAATGAGGTAAACAAGCTTAAAGACTCGTATGGATCTCTACTAACAGACAGTAGGAAAATACAGTCAACCTGCAAATCGTGTCAAGATCAACAACGGATTCAGGAAGAAAATCGCGCTCTGCGAGAGCAACTTCAGCTAATGAAGGGAAATCTAGATAAAACAAAAGAGGAGCGAGATTCCCTACAGATGGTAGTATCATTGCTAAGCAAGGAGCTATACTTTCGCCCTGACAGCAATGAAGCTTTTAAAGAGTCGCCTTCGGTTGATCCTAAGGTGTCGGATACAAAGGGGTCGGATACAAAGGCGGACACAAAGCAAAACAAAGGATCATCTAAATCTCTATCTTCCAAAACAACGAAGAATCGCCAAAGCAAATCGAGCAAGAAAAAGCCGCCAAACAAGAGTTCTCGGAACAGCTCTAATACTCTTAACCACAACCAAGAAGGGCCCTCGCCGACCACCGTCATTATCGGCGATTCTATTATCAGAAACATACAAGGGTGGCAATTAGGGAAAGAGGTTGGCCACCGAGTTGTTGTAAAGTCCTTCGCGGGAGCTACAACAAGTGATATGTCACATTATGTGAAACCAACACTGGACAAGAAGCCTGACCAGATCATTTTACATGCTGGTACTAACGACATTGGAAAACTATCCCCTAGCGAAATCGCCGATAACATCGTTGACCTAGCGAGGGAAATTGAAAGCTCCACTGATGCCCAAGTAATAATATCAGAGCTGGTCACAAGATCGGACCTCTCAGCTAGCGGCGATGTTTGATGCTGTCAATAAAAGGCTTCGAAAATTCTGCAATCAGCGTCAGTGGCACTTCATACGCCACGATGACATTCACTCTACGGACCTAAATAGAGGAGGACTTCATCTTGGTGAGACAGGTATTGCCAAAATGTATAACAACTTCGCGAATAAATTAGATGAATGTAATTGACCTATTCGCCGTTCGTTTAATTCAGAGCGTAATCGCGACCTTGAAAATCTAATCGTTTCTCATGAACTTCTCCCGTCTAAACGAGGCTTTAAATTAGCCTCGCTAAATATTAATAGTCTATCTGCACACATTGACGAACTAAGAATTTTGCTTTCCGACAGACCTATCGATATCTTAGCCATAAACGAATCTAAATTGGATGACACAATAAGCGATAATGAAATTCATATTTCTGGCTATGAATCTATTCGTAGCGATCGCTCTACCAACGGTAGGTCTGGAGGAGGTGTTTGTTTTTTTATTCGTTCCGAAATCAATTATTCTGTTCGCTCTGACCTAATATGTGAACACTTAGAAAGTCTGACTGTCGAAATCAAGAAACCCAGATCAAAGCCTTTTGCCGTGATGACCTGGTATAGACCCCCTGATTCTTCTATTGATCTTTTTAAACCATTTGAAGAACTTATTGGAAAACTAGACTCTGAAAATATCGAATATTACGTCTTAGGAGATCTGAATTGTAATATGGCCGCGCCTAAGTTTGACAACAGTACAAATATCTTATCTAATATTGCTGAAATTTACGGCCTTGATCAGTTAATAACCGAATATACTAGAATTACCGACAAATCATCTACTCTAATTGATCTAAT
>NC_133206.1:4405000-4430000 GCF_958299795.1 Porites lutea
ACCTTGGCCGTGCCTATCGCAATGTTGGTAATTTGCAGAAAGCAATCGAGTTTTTTCGGCTGAGTTTAAATATTGCAGAAAAGACTGGAAACAAAGATTTTGAAGGAGCTGCATATAACAACCTTGGCGGTGTCTATCACGATCTCGGTGATTTGCAGAAAGCACTCGAGTTTTATCGGCTGAGTCTAAGTATCGCAGAAAAGACTGGAAAAAAAGATTTTGAAAGAACTGCATATAACAACCTTGGCCGTGCCTATCGCGATGTCGGTGATTTGCAGAAAGCAATCGAGTTTTATCAGCTGAGTCTAAGTATCGCAGAAAAGACTGGAAACAAAGATTGTGAAGGAAAAGCATATAACAACCTTGGCGCTGCCTATCGCGATGTCGGTAATTTGCAGAAGGCAATCGAGTTTTTTCAGCTGAGTCTAAGTATCGCAAAAAAGACTGGAAACAAAGATTCTAAAGGAAAAGCATATAACAACCTTGGCGGTGTCTATTACCATCTCGGTGATTTTCAGAAAGCAATCGAGTTTTATCACCTGAGTCTAAGTATCGCAGAAAAGACTGGAAACAAAGATTGTGAAGGAACTGCATATAACAACCTTGGCCGTGCCTATCGCAATGTCGGTGATTTGCAGAAAGCAATCGAGTTTTCTCAGCTGAGTCTAAGTATCGCAAAAAAGACTGGAAACAAAGATTCTGAAGGAGCTGCATATAACAACCTCTGCCTTGCCTATCGCGATGTCGGTGATTTGCAGAAAGAAATCGAGTTTTCTCAGCTGAGTCTAAGTATCGCAAAAAAGAGTGGAAACAAAAGCTCTGAAGGATCTGCATATAACATCCTTGGCCTTGTCTATCACGATCTCGGTGATTTGCAGAAAGCAATCAAGTTTTTTCAGCTGAGTCTAGACAGTCTAAGTATCGCAAAAAAGACTGGAAACAAAGATTTTGAAGGAACTGTATATATCAACCTTGGCGCTGCCTATCGCGATCTCGGCGATTTTCAGAAAGCAACCGAGTTTACTCGGCTGAGTCTAAGTATCGCAAAAAAGAGTGGAAACAAACCTGCTGAAGGAACTGCATATAACATCCTTGCTGTTGTCCAGCGAGATCTCGGTAATTTGCAGAAAGCAGTCGAGTTTTTACGGCTGAGTTTAAGTATCGCAAGAAAGACTGGAGACAAAATTTCTGAAGGAACTGCATGTAACAACCTTGGCCTTGTATATCACGATCTCCGTGATTTGGAGAAAGCAATCGAGCTCTATCAGCTGAGTCTAAGTATCGCAAGAAAGACTGGAAAGTCTGAAGGAACTGCATATAACAACCTTGCTTGTAGTTTTTTCAATCTTGGCGGCGTTATTAAAGCCGAGGAGTGTGCTAAATCCTCTATAAAACTGGTCGAGGAAATGAGGGATCTCCTGCCCGGGAAAGACGAGTGGAAAATCAATCTTCGGAATGAACATGATACGAGTTATACTCTTTTAAGGACAATTCAATCACAACAAGGTAGAACCCTTGAGGCACTTTCCACAGCTGAGGCGGGACGAGCACAAGCTCTCATGGATCTCATGGAATCACGATATTGCGTCAGGGAATCAATTCGACCGTCATCAGAACAGCAGATGGAACTAATAATGACAATTTCAGGACTTGTTTCTTCACCTACGATTTTTGTAGCAGAAGATAAAAAACTAGTGAGTTTGTGGTTACTGCTTAAAGAACAGGGGTGTCTTTTTATCCAAAAGGGGATCAGTGTTGACTTATCATCACTAATTCAGGAAACGTACAAAAAGATTGTTGTCAAATTCGATGTGAGTGGCAAGGATCGCTCCCGGGATGAGCCAGAAGATGAAGAGAGTGTTGCTCTTAAAACATTGTATGACGTGTTTATCGCTCCATTTTCACACTTGATAAAAGGTGACGAACTCATCATTGTCCCTGACCGCTCATCATTTTTGATTCCTTATGTTGCCCTTGTGGACCAGAATTCCAGGTATTTGTCTGAAACGATGAGAATTCGGTTGGCTCCATCACTAAGAAGCTTGAGGCTGCTGGCAGAGTGTCCGGAGGACCGCCATAGTACATCTGGTGCACTGCTTGTTGGTAATCCGTGGGTGGAAACCGTACGCATCAAAGGGGACAAATTCAAACCGCTTCCGGGTGCTGAGAAAGAAGTACAAATGATCGGACAGATTCTTAATATTCAACCTCTCACTGGTAGGAACGCTACAAAAGATCAAGTTTTGAGAAGGCTCAAATCAGTTTCTTTAGTACACATTGCAGCTCATGGTTGTCCAGAAAACGGAGAAATTATTTTGTCTCCTAATCTTGCTGATGCTAAAAGGCCGAAAGAGGAGGACTTTCGTTTGACAATGAGAGATGTTTTGGATGCACAATTGCGCGCCAAGCTTGTTGTCTTAAGCTGCTGTTTCAGTGCACGAGGGGAGATCAAAGCCGAAGGCGTGGTTGGAATTGCTCGTGCCTTTTTAGGAGCCGGTGCACGTTCTGTTATCGCGTCACTGTGGGCGCTCGACGACGAAGAGACTTTGGAGTTTATGAGACATTTTTACAAACATTTGGTAGCGGGGCAAAGTGCAAGTAAGTCCCTTCATCATGCCATGGAACGTATACGGGAGACCCAAGAATTCAAAGCCGTGAAGTATTGGGCGCCATTCGTGCTGATTGGGGATGACGTGACAATGAAATTTGGCCAATGAAAGGTGAGTTGCTCAGTTTAAAAAAAAAAAAAATGAAAAATAGATTTTTTTTCATCAGCATTAAATTCAGCACGTGCGAAGTTCGAGTTTTGAAACGGAATTTAAATTTTTACAACGACAGAAAAAGAGTAAATTAAAGCACGGACGACGGATTGAAAAACACGTTGTGCAGAGTAAAAAGAAACCAACACAGGATAAAAGGATCATGCTAATTTGAACACATGAGGTCAGTTTTCAGTTGCAGGCCGGAAAAAAGTCAATCAATCAATCAATCAATAGATCGATCAATCCGTAGTTTCAAAAGTTCTGATGCCACGAGTCTATGGTTAACACAACACAGCAAAGACCGACAATTTATCATTGTTATTTTTTTTTGTATTTCCTTCTATAACAATTAGCATCTTTTACGTCTGCGCGATGAAAGCGTACTATTCGGGTGTCCGGCCGGCATACTTCCTGAGACAGTTAGCTATTGTAACCCTATTTCAGACCCGAAACTCTGTTTTCAAGCAGGAGGCGTAACTGCCTGTATGCCAGTGTGCACATGTGTTATTCAGCCTGTAATGCTTGTATAAGAGTACCCCTCCCCCCTGAGACAGTTACCTGGTGTTACCTTATTTGAGACCTGAAAATCTTTTTCTATACCGGAGGCGTAGCTACCTTTTCGCCAGTGTGCACCGGCCCGTAAAGCTTGTATAGGAGTAGCCCTCCCCCTCCCACTCCTCCCTACGCAGAAAAATTCCCCACCTGGTCATAGCTGGTCTTCTCGCTTATTAGCAAGAGAGGATAAAGGGGACAGAGAAGGCGTCCCCCATACACACCCTATTCCATAGGGAATTCGTCTCGAGTTATTTTTAGAATCGGGATAAAGCTACCTCGCGCGCTGCGTGGATGTTTCGTGGAGGTTTCGCATGACTAAACGCCGTGCAAAACATGTCGGGCGAAAGGCAATGAAAGCGTAAAGAGATCGAAAGCATTTCTGAATATTGAAGCGAAATGAGTAGGCGCTAACCTGGGAAAAGGGAATCGCTGGACTCTTTGACAACCCGTGAAATCAGTTTAACTCGAAGTTGTCGTAACCTCAGTGCTTTAATAAAATGAGAAATTTCGCCGGTGTTTTGAAACCGGTCGTTTGTACAATAAAGCAAGTAGGACGCCAAGTGTAATAAAAGACTAATAAAAGACTAATAAAAGAATAAATATCAAACCAGAAATTGCTCTCTTCAAACTGTAATTTATAAATGATCCTGAGAGAATATTCAGTGTGTTAAGGATTTCCCTGCTGTACTGTTAGCTCTATACAAGAGAGGAAGGCCGATTCTTTTTTAATTTCCATTTCGCTGACACAGCTTTAGCAGAAATCTTTCTGTAGTCGTTTTCGTCGACAAAACGAATAGCAATATCGCTCTCCGCGTCTTCCGCCATTTTGTTCTGCGTCAATTCGTGAAGGACGCGTGGCTCTGAGCGTGGGTCATCCACGCGGAACACATTCGCGCTATGTGATTGGCTGTTGTCTTATGCCCCTTGGGATCTGTGGTCTTAAAAATAACTCGAGACTAACTACCTATGGAATAGGGTGTGTATGGGGGATGCCTTCTCTGTCCCCTTTATCCTCTCTTGTTATTAGTTAACTTGATAAAAATTACAGAAATTAGCTTGTCTGTTGCTTTCTTTCACTGCAGAGCCAACAAAAGATATAGGAGGACTTCTGACATCTGGGAAAGCTGTATGATCCTGCATCTCCATTAAGTCGCTCTGGCTGTACTTACCAGCGGAAATTGATTACGGATTTATTTACAGTGAAGAGAGGTAGACCATGAGTACAGTGCCTTATTTTCCCGAGGGATAGTAGAGCAAACAAAATAATTAAGCGGGCGTTTATGAAAAACACAGCCCTCGAGTAAGGCGACCTTTCCCCACTTGCCGCGCGCCTTCCTCGTGGGTGGCAATTTTCACTGCCACTCGGGTACTAACTCCCTCTACTTCCCCAAGGCAAATAAGGGACCACTCATTGTCTAGAAGAACACTTCAAAAATCAATCATCAAAAGACGGGAAAACACGAAACGACAACGAGCACTGCATAAAACAAAAATGTTTTGGTCCAATTAGACGACGGAACCACCTAGATACTGGTGGAAAACTTCAACATATGCTCGCTCAAAACCCGCTGTGCAAGGGTTTCTGGGAACAGGTTTCAGTCATTCCGAGGACGAACCTTTTATAGACTTCAAGGAAAAAGTTGCTTTATTTGCGTGAACTTGCATTTGGCCGGATATACCATATACACTGTAAATAGAAATTATATACCGTAACATCCCGTTTCTACGTGTTCAGAGAAATTGGTTACTGATTTAAACTTTTACAACAACAAAAACGAAAACAACATTAGCTTTATTTGCATGCCTATAAGTTCTAATAGTGCAGTTGCAAATTAAAGTTTTAAAAGATAAAACAAGAAGAAATAATAAAGCAGCAAATAGATAACAATTAAGTTACATCAGACTCGCTTGGTAATAAATCAGTACAAAAATATAATCGTGATAATGCAAACTTCGTCCATTGATTTTTATTAAAACCGCAAAGAGGACAAAATAATCTTGTGATTTGGTAGATTCTGCAACTTTCGATCATCCTTTTCTTTCCTTTCAGTTACCTTGCTTTTATCTTTTAAGTAAGGGAAAAAATCGTTCTTAAAATTGTTAAAAAAATTCTAGCAGGTTTCTTTGAGTGTTGAAATATGTATTTGTTTGACAATGCAACGCTTGAACCTACGCGGTCCGAGCTGTAATAGTTTTCTTTGTTAATAGTATCAATAATACGAGGAAGATTCATTTCAGCTCTACAAGTAATATTTGATCAAGTTTTGCTTGTTTCGAGACATCGAAAAATCAACTCAGTACACGACATAATAGATTCAAAAAGGTTAGAATCCAAGCCCAATAAATGTCTTTAAATCCTGTGTAGGCTGTAAATTACAACAGGCCCCATACGGGCTAAGATGTCAGTGCTCAGCGCTTGAGATACTTCTCTTTTCAGTGAATTCTCCCACCGATTTGTTATCAAAGCTACAGAACAGTTTACCCCCCTCCTCCACCCCCCCCCCCCCCACATCCGTCTTGAGAGCGATGTAAATAGATTTCTTTAATTGACATAACCTTTAGATGTACAGATAAAAGATGTAAGACCATGTAAATATCAGAAATTTTCTTTATTCACGTTCGTACTGGTGGAGGCAATGTGTCAAAATAAATGATTGATTTAATTTGAAGGCGACAAATGTAAATAAATTACTTTAATTAACATAACCTTTAGATGTATAGATAAAAGATGTAAATATCAGAAATTTTCGTTATTCACGCCGTTCGTACTGGACGCAATGTGTAAAAATAAATGATTGCTTTAATTTGAAGGCGACACAAAATGGTGCCTGTTTATTTAATAACCACCCGGTGCTTCCCTTCTGTGTCTGTGTTTAAAGTGTTTCTTTAGCCTTCGTAACAGGCGCACGTGAAATGTAGAGGCAAATATCAACGGCAGCGCTATCCTCGTGCGAGGAGAAAGAACGCTACCTTTCTCTTCGCGTTCTCATCTCCCCCGCGCATCACTTGACGCGCACCCATATTTCGCGCGAGCCTACCCCGCAGAAAAAGAGCAAACATTGGGGGTGGTCACAGGAACGTTGCTAGGCAAAGTACGTCACTTATGTCCAAGAATGTACGCGGGTATAGTCTCAATAAGCACTTCATATATGGCTGGGCTGTTGTCATTTTGATCTTTGAGATCTTGCCTTTTTCATTTAGATATGACTTGCTGGAATTCTTAATTGCCAAAATTGATGAACTGGTATTCATAAGGACGCTATGTGACGGCTATTACAAAAATCTTGTATCTCTCAAGGATTCGATCCTGCATCAATTAAACAGTAAACATTTATAAGTGTAATTTACAAGTGTTCCTTTTATTTCCAGACTCTAAAGCAATAGCTACACTTGTAAATTAAACTTGTAGAAGTTTTATTAAATTTAACGCTGAATATGTGTCAGGGACGATTTTTGGCTAAACTTATCTAAAGAAAACCTCAGTGCTCCTCTTTAAAATTCTACGAATGAATAGTTTAGAAAAATTTTCATTTTGAACTTTTGACTTTTAAAAATGGTTTGCGCAAAAAGCTCAGTGGAAAACACAGAGAAACTTCAACCTTGATCCATGTCTTTCACATCCTCCCCGGACTTGAACTGATTGTTGCCGAGTCGACTATCGTTTCTTTCCTGTCAAGTGATTACGTCAAGATGAAACCATCACGTGATCTTAATAAAACACAAGCCTTTCTTTGCAATCTTCACGGCTTTCTTTAATTCTGCTTTATTTGACTTCCGATCCTTCTGAAGTCTAAAAAAAGAGATACCAACATTAAAGATTTATACGATGATAACAGTGTTTCGTCCGCAACGTGAATGTTTTGAGGCTTTCGCGACACGTTCCTCTCTCGAGATAGCTGCGTGGAAGTATATGCGAGATAGAATTCGTTGCGCTTATTATATTACTTCCAAGCGCATGTCGCGCACGCAGGTTAGATGAACCCCAAGAGAGGATTAAGGGGACAGAGAAGGCATCCCCCATACACACCCTATTCCATAGGTAATTCGTCTCAAGTTATTTTTAAGACCACAGATCCCGTGGGGAATTAGACAACAGCCAATCACATAGCGCGAATGTGTTCCGCGTGGATGACCCACGCTCAGAGCCACGCGTCCTTCACGAATATGGTCGGCCATTTGTTTCAAAATTATGACACGATATACGTGCGGTTTTTCCCACGTATACTTGCAATCATTTCTGCTACACGATATACGTACGTTTTTTTGTCACGTATACTTGCGTTTTATTCCCAAGTATATGACCATTTTCTTACAAACGCGCATATATATGCGCACAAAATATCCCATATATATGCGTTACAAACAAGCACGTGGTATATGGGGTCACAGAAAGTCGTCGTACAAGAGGCACCGAATTATACCGTCACCAAAAAACCCCCTTCATGTACGATGGAGCTGAAAACTAACTTCAGTCTGAATCAAGCATGGCCACAATGGCCGCGTTAATTTCGAGCAAGGTTTGGTTCTTATTCACTGCCCTCACCGCCAGTAGTGGTGGTTGTTGGCTCCCCGACAACCGATTTGTTGGAATCCGTGGATTGTCTCTTGAGAGACTGTGTACGCTATTTCACAAATGCTGACCGAAACAACGATCGATTCAGTTAGAAATTAGCGTCCGACAGGCAAAACACGACTCATAAGCTCTTGATAATGTGAAACATGACCTTGAGAGTCTGCTTGAACAGATTGGTTTTTCTTCTTTTCTCTCTCGCGCGCGAATTACCACCTTTTCGCCTCCACGAACACGTTCTAAGCCTCCTAGTCTCGAAGCTTTTTATTATTTCCCTGGTATTCTCACTGACTTTAATAGCCTTCCACCTGCCTCTCTTTCCTTAGTGCTCCTCCACTTTAATTGTGATTTTCACGGTTATCTAACTCGTTCTCGTTCAACTTGCATAAAATGTCCCTCAGGTATCAATTTGCTATTAGTTCTCACGCCCCGATTATTTGGCCAAGGATATCCCACTGATATACCCTTCACTCTCTGTAACAGCCTTACCACCACTGACTTTAAATAGAAACTAAAACTTTACTTTTTAAGCCTGGATTGAATTAGCGCAGGATTATCATAGTTCATTGTTAGTTTATTTGTCACTAGTACTTCTAGTTTTACCTCTGCTATAGGACTGCTTGCATTACTTAATTTAAGTTTTGTATCTTGTTTTAGTTTCGAAATTTAGCCTTCAATGACTTCATTTCTACATAAAATAATTTCTGTTATTTTGACCACAGGTCGTATAAGCCCCCGGCTTTGGATTTACTGAGTTTTGTACTATATGAACGATGGAATAATTAAGTTAAACTTAAAGTTCTAGCACTACAGATAATTACCTGCATACTGAGTCATCATCTCCTGTGGTTTATGGTTCTTTAGGTCTTCCTGCTAGAAGTTGACCTCAGATGCAGTTGTAAAGTGTTTTAATTTTCTTTGACCTTTGTTTAAGCCTAAAGCTTTAATTTAGTATTACGGCTAAATAGAGATTGTAGTTTCTATGGTTTTCTCCGTAAATCATGGATCTGTGGAATAACTACATGCATGCATGTAAGTTTCTTTGTCCGGGGATGTGATTATTTCTTCCTATGCCAGGGGAGAGGGTACTCCCTATGATGGCCTATACGGGGAGGCTCCACCCGAAATCCCGGAGAGGTACTTAACAAATATTTGTACGGGGAGGCTCCACCCCGAGGTCCAACCCCTTACCCGTCGAGAAAGCGTTCTACATTTGTGACTGATTCCTATTTTATGACAGTGCGGGTTTCCAGCAGTTAAAGGGGATACAAAGTTCTAAGCAAGATATGTGAAAGGAGAACCATTTGTCAATAGAAGAAAATGGTCATATACTTAGGAATAAAACGCAAGTATACGTGACAAAAAAACGAACGTATATCGTGTAGCAGGAATGATTGCAAGTATACGTGGGAAAAAACCGCACGTATATCGGGTCATAATTTTGAAACAAATGGCCGACCATACACGAATTGACGCTAAAAAAATGGCGGAAGACGCGGAGAGCGATATTGCTATTCGTTTTGTCGACGAAAACGACTAAAGAGAGATTTCTGCTAAAGCTGTGTCATCGAAACGGAAATTAAAAAAGAATCGCCATTCCTCTCTTGTATAGAGCTAACAGTACAGCAGGAAAATCCTTAACACACTGAATATTCTCTCAGGATCGTTTATAATTTACAGTTTGAAGAGATATGATATTTATTCTTTTATTATTCAACAAAATAACACTTGGCGTCCTACTTGCTTTATTGTACAAACGACCGGTTTCAATAGACCGGTTACGACAACTGCGAGTTAAACTGATTTCAAGAGTTGTCAAAGAGTCCAGCGATTTCCTTTTCCCAGGTGAGCGACTACTCATTTGGCATCAATATTCAGAAATGCTGTCGGTCTCTTTACGCTTTCATTGCCTTTCGCCCGACATGTTTTGCACGGCGTTTAGTCATGCGAAACCTCCACGAAACATCCACGCTGCGCGCGAGGTAGCTTTTTGATCCCGATTCTAAAAATAACTCGAGACGAATTACCTATGGAATAGGGTGTGTATGGGGGATGCCTTCTCTGTCCCCTTTATCCTCTCTTGATGAAGCCCTATAAGCCTTGGGTAGGTTGTTTCTTGATAAGCTAACGTGCGCGGCCTTCTGTGCGGAAGATTTCGAGTTCGATTTCCAGGTGGGACCTCAATCCTTGTTTCGTCTTTTACTCTTTTCCTTGTAGCTTTTTAAAAGTAGCTTTTAACACCAGTAAAAAGGAGAACTGATGGAGAGAAGGAGGTAAAACGAATGCACCGTCGGCCTCATCTTTGTCTGTCAAATGTGCACTATTACCGGTTCATTTCCCACGTAAAATAAGGATCTTTATCGTTACTTTGCTGCTATCCAGTAACCTTCAGGGTTTGAGAAAGGTGATTTTTGTGGAAACTTAGTGAAACACTCCTGGACTTAGTAACTGACCAATGCCTATCAAACAATTAAACTTGTAGCAGGATTATCGCGCAACCAAACAACTTAAACGGCGTCTAAACATTGTAATAACTAACTGGCTCAAGATTCCATTTTAAAGTAGCTAGGTAGGATTTACGATATCTAAAATTGCGTAAAATAACAACTTGCCTTGTGACGAGAGATAAATCCCCGCAACCAAACATCACAAAAAACAAAGTGTCTTTCGGTAGGGCCTGGTGAATTTCTAGGATTTTAGAGTCTACCGACTTTAGCACTTCCTGTTGACAAAAAGAAAACAACTTCACAAATGTGACGCCCAAGGTGCTTTGTTTAAGTCAGGAACCTCAGAACACTCGGGACCAAATTTGTAACAACTGTTTGAAGTAAATGTTTCCAGACTGCATATCCTATATTAGCCTGCCAATACAGCTCTACAAGGAGACATAAAATTGTTAAAGACACTGCCGTCACTTTGAGCCGATACTTCAAAAACATAAAATAACCTGGAAACTATCTCCCACCCCCTTCCGCCACCAAAAAATCTTTTAACACTTTTTGACAAGCAGTCCAGTCATTTTTACAAAAACATTTCTTTTCCCCTAGCCTATAAAACTAAACAAGGACTTATTTCAATAAGTTACCTTCCATCTTTGATCTTCTTTTCCCTCATCGTTACACGTTTCCCCTGCGAAGATATGAGACAAAAGTTGGTTCAAAATAGTTTCTTGTCTCAATGAAATGTATGCATCAGTTTGAGACGTTTAAAAGAACGTAATAAAGGTTCCGTCTGCAATTATAATGCCGCTGACCTTTGAGAAACATTTCAGGTTGATGTAAATGAGCCCACAATAGATCTGCGGTTTTGACTAGCTCCACCGCCTGGGACACCACCTAGAAATAAGGACAATGGTCATTGGTGGCCTAATAAGCGCCTACAGGTGCTAACACATGGGGGCTTTCACATTCGATCGGGTTAAAACATTTAGATAAAGATTTAACTTACTTCATCGATGAGTGGATTTTGTTTTCTTTGGCGGCCGTTTCGAATTTTTCGGTCAGATGGTGCGAGATCTGGAGCCAAGAAATATCGGGGGTCTGGGACAGTCGAAAAACTCTCGGAAGATCCAATCGCTTGCCGAATGTGAAGCGACATATTATCAGAGATACGAGCGGCTCCGAAGATTTCTTGGTTGCAGATGTCGTACCAGCAGACCGCAAAGTTCAAAATGGCCGCAAAAGAAAGCAAATTTCTCCTATCGATATTAAAGTAAATGATCATTATTCTAAGAACGTTTTTCTTCGAATAAGAGTTCGGGCGCTTATTGAAAATTTCGGTTCAAAGAAGGGGCGTTTTTAAAAAAGAGTGCGCTTAATCGAGGAGGGCATTGGTTATCAAGCGTACTGAAGTCCCATTACACAAAGGGAAAGGGGGAGCTTATTCGAGGGGGCGCTTATTTGATATTTTGGCCTAGGGGGTGAGCGCTTACTCGGGGGAGGACGCTTATTCGAGGAAATACGGTATTGTAACCTGATCGAATGTGAGAGCCCCCCGTGGGTAAAGCTCAGAGCCACTTTTAATTATCACCAAACGAGAAAGTTTCAAAAACTCCCCAGGTACGGTGATGATTAACCCAAAGGAGTTTAGTTTTTAAGAAGCGACATTACCTCGTCATCTGAAGTACATGAAACGGCGTGTCTTGCACCACTACAAAATTTTCTTAACACTCCTGGGGAGTCAAGCATGGCTCCTACGAATAGTACAAGATCATAATAATAGGATTAGTCTCCAATCATCTTGAATCATCGTGGGTCACGACGACTCACGACGACAGTCTCCGGTCGGTATGAGACGTCGGTTAGTTGGTTAGCCTCAAATCACTGGGCTATTCACACAAAAATAGATTTAAAAATTTATTCTCGGGATCTTCTCTTGGGAGAGTAATCAGTCTTAATTCTTCTACCACGTAAACGCTTTGTTTGATGCAACAAGCTTATATATCCAAAAACAATTAAACACTTGCTAAAAACAACTAAATAAGCTCCATGGGTGAGAGATTCCTACCAACGAGTTTCTGCTTGTATAGTTTTTTCATTACAAGCCAAACAACAAAGAAACAACCAACCAAAAAGCAATAAATAAAGAGTGCGGCCTTCGGTGAAGAAGTAATTTGCTGTCTACCAACTGAGTTACAGTCAAACCAAGAAAACTGTGAGGGCCGAGAGCAAAAAAGGTGGATTCTATTTAGCTCCCTTTCCAACTCGACGAACTCCTGCGGAAACGGCTGCCACGAAGGTCAACTGTAAGGTGAACGGATCACCGTCAGAGTGATTTTAAACGTGAAGTATCCAGCGCTACTCCTTCGCCAGAGCGAATCCAGGGATAATCATCGAAAGAAAAAGTTCCCTTATTTTCAGTTTCAGGTTTAGATGCGCATGAAGATGTTTGGTCCATCGTGAACGATGATGATCAAAACTTCCATTTCAGTTGAGCATAGTTAACAATTATTGGATGCGTTTTTTTTTTCAGAATAATCAAGATCGAGGTAAGTTTTGTCAACCGAGGCCAAAGGCTTACAACACTTACCGAGTCCTTGATTATACCGGATTTCACAAAAGCCGAATCTAGTCAGAATTGTACTGAAGAAAATAACGACAAACACACCGCACCAAGGAACATAGTTTCAAATTGCACGTGGAAATTGTGCATTGCGCGCGCACGAAACTAATCTGTACTTTGTGCTTATTACCAAAATTAACTGTAGGATCTTAGCCAATAAGGCAGTTTAGAGAGTACCATGTATAATAACAATAATAATAATAATAATAATAATAATAATAATAATAATAATAATAATAATAATAATAATAATAATATAAACTATAGGAAAAATGTCTAATATACCTATCCTTCCTTTGCGAGCGATCCTCTCAAATAACCTGTTGATAAATATCACGTAAAAAGAGAAACGATGACTTAAGTTATGTATTCATCATTTCCTATATTAACTCTCACCATCTGTCTAAAGAAAACGAAAGAAATGCCAGTGCACCAATTACTAGACCCTTGAAGCAACCTTTATACATGCGATTTTTTTCTGCGCTGTAGCGGCGCCTGAGGCGAGAGAGACAGTATTCTTCATCCCCTGCTGTGACTGGCAACAAATCCTTCTTCATACATTTATTATTTGTAAAAACTCCAAAATGGTTTTACTCCAAAGAAGGGCTTGGCAAGTAATAAAAATAAACGTAAAGGAATAAAAAAAGGGATCAAAAAAGCCCACTCTATGTCGATTACCATCAGCTTTGTTTCAAGCCTGTAGGGTACTAAACATGAACCACCCTTGACTGAGATATGATTTGCTTTCTTAAAAACAATTGCAAGAAAAAGCCTACACCAAAAATCCAAAATGTTAATGCGGAGAGTGATCGTCTTTTAAAAAACCTGTTATAAAAAGCAGAGAGAACTTTGTCTCATGATAAGCAAGTGTTTACGGGCCGGGCCTCCTTTTTCTAACAAATAACTGATGGAATTATCTGTACGTGAATATTTTGAACTAAGTTGCATACCCTTCTTTATTCATTGACGGTTTTCCAAAGTTTGGACCTAAAAAACAAACAAACAAGGAATAACGTTAACAAGGCAAGGAAAAAATAGAATTAAGAAAACATGAAACGCTCTGCCAGGTGTAACTTCCCTCGGGGCCTCTCAAGCAAACTTGGTATGTCCACTCGACAACTGATGAAAAAACTAAACTTGGAGAAATGCAGAGGTCTACAAATCAGGCGAGATGTAACCCAAGCATTAGTCTTCTACATTTCTACTACTCACATTCGAGCCACTATTCTCACTGCATAATTAATTAGCTCGTCACAAGAATTCTTTATAATCTTGCGCATTTCCTCGCGGGATCGCGCATGCTCACAGCGGTTGTAATGCTTTGCGCCCCTCGACTATAAGATTCGCCACTCCGTCTGAAAAATGGTCATTTTTAATGATGGTGCTCCGGGACCACGGACAATTTTCGCGATCTAAACCCACCCCATTTCCTGGTGGCCGTTGAGAACTTCAACGTTTCTCCTCGTTGCATTCCTATTACTTAATATTATGCGGTGAGGTAATGAGTATGTATTGCTTTGAGGAAATGTTACGCGTTTTCTTGCTGATAGTTTTGGGAATTAGCGTAGTATAATACTACACCAGCTCTAAAAGATGGATTTTCGAGTCTTGTAACACACAGCACGGAGTCAGAAATCTGTTCTCTTGTGAAGATAAAGTAAACAAATTTACCATTTTTAATTTTCAGTTGAACCAACTCCATGCAGGCTTTAGCATCTTCGATTGAACAATGGCCATCTGATCCATTTTGAATCTTTTTACTGTACATAGAAAAAGTTTCAATTACATCGCAAGAAACACAGAAGTGCAGGCCAAAGATTACAAATGAATATTGCCAATAAACAAACTGGAAATTACTAAGATGCCCTTCGAAAAAGGTGGAAAGTACGCACGCGATTGAACACTTACTTCAAAAACCGTTTAGTGAGACATTTGAGTGAAGATTTAAATAAAGGACCACTACTACTGTCATATAAGACTGAAGTGTCAATCACACGTCTGTGATGCAGCTAGAAATAAATAAATATAAGGTACACATTAGAGAAATACAATGATTTGTATACAATCAGAGAATATCTTGACAGATGAAATAAGAATACCTTAAAGATTGAAGGTTTCAAGGGTATTTTGTTACTAGGAAAATTAAACGCATCTTACATTAGTTGCGTTTTAGGAATCCAAAACGAATGGATAAAGAGAGAAACCTTTCTTGGTGGAATAATGGTCACGTTTTTTATTTTCTTTCAAAACGCGGGACAACAGTTGACACTAAACTGTGAAATGAACTCACCTTCAGGGCTCGCAGATCATTTTCCAAGGAATGTCCGATCAAAATTGCATCATGCGGCAGAAGATCGATTAAACATTTTTGGACATCATCTAATATTGTAGTAACATTTTCAAGTGTCTTCTTTGTAATGCCACTAAACCTTCACAAAAAAAGGGGGAGACGCAAGTAAGGATCTATACCCCTAACTTGAAGATCTTAGAGGATTTCCCGCAAGACTAATGGATTTTGTGCTGTTGTGCTGTTGCTATTTTTGCGTAATTTTCTATAAATAATAGGGAGATTTAGAGTCGCGTAACGTTTCTTTACTTCTACCAAAAAAATAAGTAGTAGTAGTTTCACGTTTTTTTCATCTATAAGAATTGTTTTAAACTGTTTTTATCTGCTCATGTTCTATCTTGAGAAATATTCAACTTTAGTCTGCCGTTGGCCGTTTGCCAAAATGTCACTCTAAATCTCTCTATTATCTATAGAAGATTTTTTCCAGCGCATGACATTACGGAAATATTTCCATTTTAGTTTACTTGAACTTTTACTGCAGATCACATGTCACATGTTAGCAGGTGCAGCCATACCGGCAAGGTCACAAAAAACACTAGTACGATTAAGAAAAAAAACAAACTGTCTTGCTTTGCGTTGCAGACGCAGCCTTATTTCCTCGGCAGCTGCGGACCCATAACTTAAAATCTGGTGAAAAGGAGTGAAGTATTTCTAAATAAATAAGTATTCGCAAGAGAGGATAAAACTATCCTCTCTTGGTATTCGACTAAACTACTGAATACAGCCCCACTTTGAACAAACAACAAAACAGGTCCTGGTTGGCAACCACTCCACAAGCCACTAAATATACAGACACATATGTTTTCATTGCTGAACCACAATATTTTTATACCTAAGTCTTGGCTTGCTTTGCTCTTCATATCCATTGCCGAGCCACTACGACTTCAAAGTTGCCCCTTTTCAGCTACTGGTCAACTATAATTTGAGCGAGTTGGATTAATCGCGAGAAGCTTGAGATAACTTACTTCGTTTTGTAGTCTATTATTGGCCTGGTAGGTTTAACAAGTGTGTCGTAAATTACATTGAACGATTCATCGACGACCGAGATTCTTGTTAGCTCCAATCCCTCTGCTGTTTCACACTATAAAAACAAGCAAACAAACAAAAACTGTTAGGGGGAGACATAGGAGGGGGGATGGAAGGAATCGGTCCTCTTGTTTCCTCACTTGCGCGCTTTTACCCACCGCTTTTTCTTCCTCCTTTAAGCGCCGCCACCGTGACGTAGGCTACGTGTCTACGTATAAAGGCGGTTTTCCACTGTCGCGTTATTTTTACGTGCGTAAATAGAATAGATAAAGTATGAAAGGTCGCGCGTAAACGTAAAGTTGAACCTCGCTCAACTTCTACGTTTGCGCGCGGTACTTCATACATTAGTAAATGAAATAGAGACGTCAGATGCAAGTTTAGAATTTCGTAAAATAGAATAAGTGCAGCTAAGACAGTCCAAAACAATTGTTATAGACCAAGCTAACCGGAAGCTACTAATTTTGGGGTAGAAGTAATGAACAGTAAAGCATAAGCTAAGGGAACACTTGGTCACGTGGTACATATTCACTTTTGCCGTTTGCCTTGAACGCGACTCTAAATCTCTCACTCAATTAGCTCTATTTTATTTACGCGGGTACAATATACCTGGCCACGCGCGTAAAAATTACGGGAAAGTGCAAATTAAACTTAATTTAACTCTGCGGTTCGGGCAACAAGACTTCGGGTGAGATGACGTTCGAGCGACTTGACATGTTACCTTACAAAAAAGGTAAATATTGCAGTGTTTTAGAAGCCTACCTACCATCTCACAGTCAACAGCATACATTGGCGACTCGTGTGAAGAGGACTCCTTTGAAGAGCTGGTAGATTTCTGGTACGCTTTGGTTGAAATGAAACCTAGAAACAAATGATTTTTTGTAACCGTTTACACAGTTTTTGCGACGCGATGTTGTTCTTTCCTTTATAGAAGAGAGACTTTGCTTCTCTTCATCTGTGTAAAGAATGGGTAATACCGTCAAACATTGCGGGTAACCTTGCTTGGACTAATGTAGGGTGGAGCAGTAAAAGAGACCTTTCGATTCTAAAACGAGGAATACTACGACTACGAGATTTTCTTAATAGAGAAGAGAAGCCGTCACGTCACGTTGCCATGGTAGGAAAATTCTTGGTTCTCAACAAACCGTGGTCCTGCAAATGTGGCAGACAAAAACGAAAACATTGACATGTATGGCTTTCCTGTGCATGATTGCACCCAGGAACAAAATTGTAGCCCATGCTTTTCTTTTATTGTTTGACAACGCAAATGACCGTCTCTGTCAAGAAAAATTGTTGGGTAAAAGTGAACAAAAGCTCCCCTAAAAGTATGTCGGCCGACTGTTGGTTTTCTCACGGCCGACAGTTGGCCGACAGTATACCAACAGCTCACCGACAGTTGACCGACAGTAACCGACAGCTCACCGACAGTTGACCGACAGTAAACCGACACTGAAAAAAATTACCGTTGCACACTCAATTATCTCTGTCTGTTTGAATTGATTGCAGGTGCTGATCAATTAAGGATAATTATTGTCAGTTCGTTTATTTTTGATTACTTATTCACTTATCAGAGACAATAAAAGCTGCTTACAACTTGGTCATTGACTTTTCTTTTATTTGGTGGTTCCTAAAAGAACAGTTTTTTTGGATAAAGCACTGCAATATGTTGTTGTGATTCGATGAGGTCATTTTGAAGTGTTCCACCATTTTGTACTCACTCACCAAAACGACTCAAACTCGTCCACGGGTCTTCTCGGTTAATTGTTCAATAATATGGCAATTTTGTGTTTTTTTTTTTCACGTATCGCTAAATTCTTCCAAATTTGGTCGACGGTAGCTGGTTATGATTAAATAGCATGAGATTTTAGCCAATCAGAAATCTACAAATATTTTGAACGAATAATAATGTTTACTACATACCATCATTATGTGTCGATTTATAATCAGCATGATTATCATCATCTTCAGGGAGAGGGTAATCATTCATCTGCATCTCCTCAGTTGTCAGAATATAATCCTCTCTTCCTTTTGGAGTATCAGCTGCGTTTAATAAAGATAGTAATTTAATGCAATGCCAGAAAAAAAAAGCAATACTTTGTGAATACACGTCTACATTTTGGCCTCAAAAATTCCTAACTGCTAACATAAATCGATACTTTCATAAATATCTGGTAGTCATGAGATTCTAAATGTAAAATTTTTCAAGTTTGTTTTTCTTCTTGAGTTATATGTACTTATTGACTGAGTGGGAGGGCCAGACGGGAAAATATTTGGCTCGAGGTCTGGACGTACGGATCTACGGTAGCGCAACGAGGTCCGTGCGTCCAGACTGACAACTAAATATCTTCACGTCCGACCCGACCTAACTAGGTCAATCAGAACTTTATCATATGACCGTGGTGTTTTTGAATTTTTCTGACGGAGCGAAAACGCGTTCATAGCAGCATTTGCCTCGTTTCGTACGCCCTTTTCTAGCAGGGCCATACGCGTTTTTCTGCCTCTATCACTTGACGCGTAAGGACCTCATCCGAGACTTTTTTTTGTCATATGGTTTTCCAACGAAATTGCGCGTGGGGCCGTATGGCTCATGTGATAATGCTGCAAATTTGACACCACCAAAAGTGAAAAAGTTCTTGAAAAGCAAAATTTGCTTTCAGTATATTTGGAGTGTTTCTTAGTAGATTCATCACTTTGTAGAATTGATTTTTGTGACCTCAAGTCTTTTGTCTCTTAATCATAAACAACTGCTGTAAGAGTGAAATGTTACTAAATCAACCAATAAGAGCTCTTGACCAGATTCTGGACAAATTTATGCCGTCAATACAGAATATTTTGGGCTGAAAGAGGCACTGTCCACAATTAATGTGTCGGCGGCAATATTTGCTCACACTGGATATGAATATTCTTACCATTCTGTTTCGCTTGTTTCCTCCTCTTTTTCTCTTGTTTTGAAATGTCTACGGATAATAAACTTTCCGGAGGTAGCCGTACAGAAATATCTGGACCTGAGGCGAAAGTTGCCACACACTGAAAAAATAAGAACTTAAAGAATGAAACGATATATTAACAATGTAAATGCATTATCAAACTTTCCTTACAAGGAAGCCCCTTTAAAAAAGGAGTCCATTTAAGAGACACAAAATCCATACCCGGTATGGCTTCATTATCACAGTTTTATATAATAAATAAAAAATATATCACATCTTATTAATATTCATAAAGAAAACAACAAAAAAACTTAATGTTTTAATAATGAGTGTCTTTATATCTGATAAAGCTTAACTTTACGTCAATTTTTTAGACCAAAATAACCCCAAATCTAAATAATTATACAGTAATTATTGCAAGAATGAGTTGATCTATATCAGAGTTTTTGAAGCCGTTCAATATACTTGTAGTTGTATATTATCAGGTTGAACACTACAGGGGAAAACTGGAGTACCCAGAGGAAAATCTCTTCAAGTGTGGGCTAGACTGAACCAGCAGAAAACTCAGCCCACATAAAGTGTATGGTGTTGCTTCTGGGATTCTGACCAAGATACATTGGTGGGAGTCAAGTCCTCTCACCATTATGCCACCCTTTGTCCCAACAAGAAAGTTAGCTCTGTAAAACATTGTTGGAAGAAAGAGCCAAATTATTATAATGGAAGAATTATTAGCATATTTGTTTTGCTTAAATCTCCACTAAATTAAGTGAAACATATTTCTCCTGCAGTCCTTACTGATAAGAATTTATAGAACTAAACTTACATATGAAAAAATAATTGGAAATTATTTAAAGGGCAAAATCATCAATTTAAATAATACATCCTTTTCTCTACTGATCAGCCTATTATAAGTCACTAGTATAGTAGTTTTAACTATTAAGAAGTGTATATCTACTGTAAATGATGTAATAAACACCCGCTTGCAAAAAACGCCTCCTCCATGCACTGTTAAAAATGTATTAGACACCCTGTTCTAATAAACACCCCTTCTAATACACGCCCCCTATAAGAATTGCTTCAAAATACTAGGAATTTAATACCAAAAAGAAGCAAAATCATTCAATTCATTCAGTTTCTTGCTTGATTATCCTGAGGGTTTGTGTATTTCATCTTGTTCATGAATGTTAAGTTCAAAGTAAGGACAGACTAATGATGGCAGTACAATAACCTAGGGTGAGAATTCTGACCTCGAGGTTGGGATTTGAAAGAGCGACATGGATCTCTAGATGGCCTAGACGTATCAATTAAAGGAGTGGATATTCTGCTATTTCTAAACTCTCTCAATTTTTTTGCTGAAAGCATATTAGTTTTGTTGAGCTTGTTACAGTACTGTTATAAGAATAAATGCCTCTCTCTTTTTTTGTAATGCCTCATATCTATCAAACACTCTGCTTGGACCCCTAAAATTAAATTATTATAGAAGCCCTGGGTATTTATAGGCCATTTATGGTACAGATCAGATTTGAAGAAACTATGTCATATAAAGGAGAGTCAACAAGAGATTACCTTTTCAAAGAGTGTGTTACACTGGGAAAAGTGCTCTTGGTGTTTATTAAATTCCACAGCTCCAATGCCGCTAACAAGGACAATAACAACTTTCTGTATGCTTCTTACATTGATGATATCACACCAATCAGGGACAACTGCATCATCGGGTGTTAATGCAAATAAAATAAGCTCTGGTATGCTTGAGATCTTTACTGGTGAACGGGCATGATGGACATTTCCTGCTTGGAAAAGATGTTCTGTATAAGGGTTGACTGTTGGCTGGAGCTGGCTATTTTCAGCTGTGAAAAGATCCTCTTGCCCATGATTGACCTTTTGCTGAAAGAAAGTTTAAGACAAAATCCATTACTCTTTGAGTAATTTCAACTTTCAGTGGACTAAAACCAAGCAGATTGCATTCTTTTTTAGTCTTCTCGAGGGCTATAAATGTGATAAGTTTTATGAAATAACTCCAAAGAAAAGGTTCTTATGGGAGGCCAAGAAAACAAACTTCAAATGCTTCAAATTTCACAAAATCACATCTTACCCATGACGATTTTACCTGAGTGTGTTTTCTCAATTCCTGTGAAATTTGAAATTTATTTTCTTGCGCTCCCATTTAGCATCAATGGACCAGGAGAAATTAAATTGGAAAAATTTAAAATAACTGGAAAACATTGATTAACATCATCAGTATGGAATTTCTCTTGTTGAGGTGAAGATTTTTTTCCTTGCAAGATGTTCTAGTGGCAAAAGGAGCCAGGAGAGACCACTCAGTGACCACTGTATTCACAGACTACAAACCTTAAAACCTACAATCGGCGACAAAATGAGTTGAGACACTTCACCCTAAACTGGGCTTTTTGTATGTTATACTGACTTCAAAAGGAGGAAATACAGCTTTTCCTCTCCACGCAATGTTGTGCCAATGTTTGAGCTACCTACAGAAAACAACAAACACCCCAACTTTGAATGGAGGGGCAGGGGAGGGGTGTGGATTTTTTTGTTCTCTGAAGTTACCCAATTTGAGTACAATGTCTCAACAATAATATTTTGTCGCCGATTGTAGGTTGAATATTACACTGGTTAAACATGAGAACAGACTTGACCTACAACAATAATTTAATATTACCCTTACGTCTGCAATTTTCTTCAGTAAATCTTGTAAAAATAACAGATGTATGATTATATAAAATACCAATAACTGTTTGCAAACCTTTCTTGCCTCTGCTAACCTCCTTCTTTTTTCTTTTCTCTTTGCACTCTTCCCTTTCTTTTTTCTTTTCTTTCCTATGTTAATATCACAGGAAAAAATAAACAGACTCTCATTTTTGGATATTTTAGGGTATTTAAAGAATACCCACAAAAATCCCAAATTTGGAAGAGTGAGACAAGTCCCAATCGGGGAACCTGGATAGGAATTTCCTAGTTGGGATTTGTCTCACCAGAAAGTCAAAGGTTCCACTCCTGTAGGAAGTCAGACTCGGATTTTATTTTTTTGGGCTGCTTGTGTCGCTGACTAAAAAACTACATGTTTCTCATTATTTTAATCACCAGGCTGAAGATTCACTATCACATTTCCACCATTGTGCATGAGCACATATGTTGACATTGAGTCCTAGCAGTAAGCAGGATGTTTGTCAAATGAAGCTAAAATCCTAGACAAAAGTCCTTGGGACAGTGATGCAGCAGTCATAAAGTTTCTGTAGCTCCTGGTTGCCCTAACAAAACAGTGCAACCTTTTTGAAAATATCTTGCAGTTCCCCCTCCCCCACCCTATACAAAGTTGAAACTAGGGAATAATTCTGGATAAATGAGTCTAATGTTGTTTGTGGGATGGGGAGGGGTTGGGAAAAAAACACATCACCTCAATGAGTTGTACACTAGAGCCTGTGATATGGTCATGTGACACTGGTCGGTGGATAACCTTTTCGCTTTTTGGCCAAACGCATCCTAATCTGGTGTTCCTGTGGCACTAAGGCAGAAATTTTTAAGCTATCACGGATGACTGCAAATTAACTGCACCTATTAATTTTATCAGGGGCATCTCGGCCGGGAAACTGGACTTCAATTTCATTTCCGTAAGGTAGTGATGAATATGGACCCATCATCATTGATTACCTCTAGTATAAGAGCTCTCAACTGACCATAAAATTGATGTTCACTATCAAGTTAAACACAAATTACGTATGCCTTGGACACCTGGCTACTAACAAAAACTTGCCCAATTAGCAGCCAATCAGAGTAAGCATACTACTGTAGCGATATAAAAAGTATTGGTGTTTGACAAGGCAATTTTAAAATTCTTTTTTCTACTCTTTGCATTACAAATCATGCACATGCAAAAAAAAGAAAACTTAAGATTTCCCCACAGCCCCATACATTTATTATGCATACTCAATTTGACTCTCTTCATATTAACTCATTACGAGAAACAGCATGAAATATTTGCTGCATTCATAATAAATGTATGGAGTTTTACGGAAGTTTTACCAAAGATAAAAACAACAACAACAAAAAAAGAATCTAGTTCCAAAGACCACAAGCTTATTTTTAACCAAACTTCATTCACTAGCAACTGAAAAAGTAGCACGACATTTAAGTTATATATTTTTTATCTCAACATACCAGGAATATGCACATCGGAAGTTTCTTCTTTCGCCCTCTTCCGTTTTCTTGACGTCTTAAAAGGGTGCAGAGAAAAAATTTTAAGCTTGGGCTTACCACATTGTTTTACAATAAAATATTTTATAAAATACGCTTATCATTAAGTCGTATGAATTACAGTATCTGCCATTTCACTACTTTACTGCTTACACACCTCTGATTTGTCCTCCATCTTTGAATTTTTGTTTAGAACTGTCATGTATGCTTCACGTATTGTGGTAAGTGCGTCATGTATGCCCCCATTAATTGGCAGTAGCCGTTTCAGTGTTCACACGACAAGGTTCAAGAAACGCGCGGCCGCGGCAACTTACCGCAGAGAAAAAAAAGGACAAACAAGTGCGACCAACTGAGCGCCTAAACAGGCTCCCAAGTGGACGAGCGGGCTGGAGCTTTCTAACAATAGTACTCACTCACGGGAAAAGAAGAACTTGGTACTGGTGTCAGTAAAAAGCGGGGCCGAGGTCGGGGTCGGGGTGGAAGTCTCCCTTTTTTTTATTGTAATGCTGTTTTAGGGTTAGGGTTAGGGTCAGGGCTGACACTGGCCCTAACCCTAACCCTAAATAACCCTAACCTAATCCTAACCCTAACCCTAACCTTAAACCTTAAACCTAAAACAGCATTCTTTAAAAAGAGATAGACCGTTTTACGGGCTTTTAAGGCGGACACCTGGTGTTGGTCCCTGCCGTTTTCAGTCATTTTACTGTGACTTTACACTCTTTAAAAAACGAACACCTCTCTACACTAAGATGGACAACGGACGCTTTTGAAACCATCAACGGACAATTGGAAAGTGCTGTCTGTATACCTCCAAGCGGAAATGTAGGTGCTCTACATGACAGTAAATTGCAATTTTTGATATTTTGTTCCAGTTCGTAGAGTTTATACGGTTACGCTTTTAGACCACGAAGCCGTGATTGTTTGCTCGTAATCATTACCGGTGTCCGGCCTTATTTCGACCTAGGATGCGTAGAACACGGCGCTTGGAAGTAGTGGGCACAAAAAAAGAACAGGCGCGCGAGAGGGAGACACGCGAGGAGAGAGGGAACCTCCCCCTTTCGTGCCTCCCTCTCTCGCCCGCCGGTTCTTTCTCGCGCCCACTACTTCCGAGCGCCTTCGTGCAGGCTAACCTCAAAACCTCGACCCTCTATAGTATAAGCCGGACACCTCTCTAAGACGGAAATTCAGGGCCGGTCCGGAAGGTGCCTGTCTTAGAGAAAGCTGACTGTATACCGTATTTATTCGATTAACGGCCCTGGGCGCTTATTAAATTTTTGGACCTTGAGAGTGGGCGCTAATTCGAGGTTGGCGCTTATTCGAGGCTGGGCGCTTATTAAATTTTCAACATTTTCAGCAAGTGTAGTATGTTTATTTTGCAATAAAACAATAAATGGTAGTAACAAAGCAAGGTTCCTGTAAAATACTTTTTTGAAGAAAACTCCATCTTCGGGGAAGTCTCTTATTAGTTTTAGTACTTATTCAATTTTTGGGGGGTGGGGTGGGCGTGATGGCTTATTTGAGTTTGAGTTGGAGGGGGGTGGGGTGG
>NC_133206.1:4432500-4455355 GCF_958299795.1 Porites lutea
CTGTTAAGTCACAAACAAGCTTAAATGGAAGGAATGATCATTTCCTATAGTTATAGTCTGGGTTTGAATAAGAGAGGACTTTTGGAGTAATCACAAGTTATCCAAGTTTGGATGCATGACGGATTTCATTCAAGGTTTGATGGAAGGGGTGGGTTAGCAAATGTTTATGTGGTTTCTAATATACTGAATAAAATGTTGATAGTTTTCTGTTAAAATTACTGAAATTTAGTTCATATTACAAAGATTTTCGTTTTACTTTATGTCAATAACTTTCTCAAATGTTTACAAGAGTGAAGGACAGCTGTCTTGTACAGCCCCAGCTTGAGTGGAGGGGCGGGAAGAAAGGGCATGGGGGAGGTAAGGGGCATCTTCTGAAGTTCAATCTGAGTACAACTGAGTTCAGTTCAGCTGAGTTCAGTTCAATTCAGTTGTGATAGCAGAGACTAGTCTAGCTACTCTAGCTAAGTGTTCCTTTAATTTAGACGTATTTATTTTTAGATTGAAAGACATGGTCGATTAGCTGAACTTATATTAAACTGATCCATATGTTAAACACTTGTTATTTTCTTTTCTCTTAGTTGTCCCACCTTACTCATTGGAATATGGGTTGTTGCCTTTGGTGTTGCAGTAGGATTTGTTGTATTTAGGTAAGTTACATGAAGAAGACTAAGTTTTATGTGGTCAACGGTCATGTCTACTTACCTTGATCCTCAGATTATCTATATATTAATTTAATGTACATATGTGTAACAATACTTTTAAGGATTAAAAGTTAGGTCGTTGTGAAAATGGAGTAGTTTTAGGCTACCGAGTAATTATTAAATTTTTTGATTGAAAATTGTTTTTAGCAATGTATATAATTAAATTACTAAATGGAAGTTGGTTCTTACTTCTTTGCTTTGGTGTCTTTCTGGGTATTTTTTGTGCTACAGCGTGGGAATGTGCAAGACATGAAATTTATACGTACACATAGCAGGTATTATTAACCCAAAAAGACTTCTTTCATAATGGAGGACTATTAATATAATCTTTTACATGAGACCAGAAAGGCTCATTTATATTCTTATGAAAGAAAAAATAAATGGGCCGCCACTATGAAAGAGGTCTATGATTTGGGCCAGCATTATTTTTATGACTGGGTTGTTTAGCCAAGCAAATTTGTTTTCTTTATTTAGCTGTTGTTCAGTTCTGCCATCTTTTTTATTACACTGGGGCCCTCGAAAAAGAGTAAGTAAACCAAACAAGTCTTCAAAATTAATTTGAATTATGCATGGAGTCTTTTTTTTTCTTCTTCTTCTTCGTCCTCTGATGCTGCTGTTCCTTCTTCTCAAATGAGTGTTTCTCTGGTTGAGAAATGTATTTTGCCGAGAAGTTTTCTTGGTGGATCCAAGTCAAAGAAAAATAAAAAAATAAGCTGCTTTAAGCAAATTTCTTCAAACCAAGAAAATTTGAAAGGATGCAACAAAATATTAATATTCTAGATTTTTATTCATTTCTTACCAGAATAATGAGGATCTTGATCAGCAACAAAAAGTTGTTTCAGGGACATGTACTATTTGTGGAAACTGTAAATGTCAACGTCATAGGTGAGAAATTTAATTCTTGATAATTTTGTTTTGTATCTTTTTTCAGTGTAAAACAATCCACAACAGGGGCAACTGCATGCAGGATCAAACAAATCCATATTATAAGACATGAATCAAACACCTCCTCTGTATTACAAAAGCGACTTTTGTTTGTACATGTATTTAACCCCATCATGCAGTATACGCAACAGCTTTTGATAATTCATTTTGTGGTTAATAATAAAGCCTGGTACCTCATTGTTGTAGAACAATGATAATAAATAATAAAACATGAAAACCAATCTAAGAATGGAGTAAAGATGATGTATTGCATTTATTTGCACAAACATAATTATTATAAATAATCACATGCCACTATATGTTGTCCAATAGTTATTGTTATAAAAAATTGTACTCAATGTCTTTCTTTTTATGGGCAGTAAAGGCCCACCTACAGCTAATTTTAGGAAATTGTCAGCACAACCTACAGATTAGTTTGTTAATTAATCACTAATCTGTAGGTTGTGCATCAAGTTAAATGCATGATTTCCAAGAGAAATATCACAAAGAGACTGTGTTCAGTGCCACAGTTATGTGTTTGTTGTTATTTTTTATATCAGTGTATTATGAATCAATCAGTAGATTTAGTTTTGTGAATTATCCAGAGTAAGGAAAGTGTTATCAGCTAGCGCCACTTCTGCTTGGCTGAAAACACTTACCTTGACCTTGATCATGTTCCTGGATCACAAAAACCTTATCTAATAATAATTATTGTTATAAATTGTTTATAAAAGGAAAAGAATAATTTTGAGCACTCAAGCAGAGTAAGATGAACTTTTTCTTTATTTTCCCCACAATAAGACCAGAAATTTCAAGGGCAAAGCTCAAGGTAAGTTTTGTAAACAGAAATTATTTCAGTTCCAGTATATTCCTTTAATATTAAGCAATCCTGTCACCATGGAGCTACATTAATAATTATTGTTGAATTGTTGTTCAGTCAATGCAGTGAAACCAGCCTTTTTATGTAAGAGAAAGGAAAGCAAGGACTAAATGAGCATCCTAAAAATGTAATAGGGATCGGCTTACTCTAACTATGGTCATTCCACTACCCAGGACCTACCTTATAAAGAATCAAAATTATTTTCCACCACGCTATAAGGAACACCCTACAGCTGTAGTTTATTGAGGGGTGCGATGTACATTATAGTGTGACCCAACTAAATTGCAGATACTTAAAATCCTATAAGTCACCTACATAGAACTGTTTCTATCAATATGCTGATAATTTTTCAAAAACTTATTTTTTTTTCATAATTTTATATTTTTATTTTTAAGACAAACATTTGAATCAGCCTTTGAAAGTCAAACATCAAAGCGATTTTTGCAAATTGCTTAATATACATGTATTTTGCCTATATTCCATTTGCACAAGCTTATTTCCAGCTACATTTTTAACGTTCCTTTTCAACAATATTACCATACTCTACATTTCTTATCCTAGCCATGGGAGGATCTCCTCATCCCAGAATCAGTGGACAGTGCCTTGCAAGAGGTCTGATTTTACTCAATTTATATTATTTAAATTAAATGTTCAGTGATACTTTTAAAAGTATTTGTATAAGTAATTTTTAGACTTGAGAGTAAGTTGGCATTGACAGTGCTATCCATGAATGACATGACTATGGCCTTATGATTTTTCTTATTTTACTTTTTTCAGTTTCTTAGTCTTCTTCTTCAGAACTATATCTACAATTGGTACAGGTTAGTCAGTTTATATAAAAACAGGAAAAATACACACAATATAAAATTTTGGTGACATAACATAACTATAAACTAGTTATAGTGACAAAACTCTGGCTTTGGGAGACAAAACTTCACTTGATATGACTTTGTTACCTTTATTAATAATTGTCTTTTCTTTACTTACAAACACTGTCTACCACTCTTTAGGGAATTAAGCTGTAGTGAAACTTGTATTGATGAAATCCGCACAAGCATCAGATATATGGCAGCTGTGCTTATAAAAAGGATACGTAAGGTAAAGCAGCTTTTCATATTGAGATGAAATAATCAAATAGTGTACGTCAAGGTATCAAATGACTTCGAGATCAATTTGGAATTTTTCTGCCCAAGATTTTTTTCAAAAAGTATCAAAATTGCAATTTGAGCTTTTTGAAAAAACACATGAGTAATGAATTCCAAATTGAAGGAGAAAAGTCACATGATTACCCCTTAAGAATATATACATGAAAACATTTACCAGTCAAAATTACAGGGTAGTGGAATCTGTTTATATTGGCTACTGTTGAGAACCCAGAAAATACTTGTTTTTGCACTGTTTGTACTAAAAACTGCATTCCTCTCAGCCAATCAGATTCAATTATTTTTTTTTTTGTGGTATATTTATATTAGCATAGAAAAGCTGAATACCAACAGGACTTGTGTTTTGAATATATTATTAAACTATAACTTGGCATTTAACATAGGGCAATCAAACTTGATTTATTGTGACAAAATTGTAACAAAATTGGGAACGTCTTGTGCATTTTTTATAGAATGACTCATATCCAAAATTAGTCAGGTCATTAGTGCTTTCGAGTTAATTATGTATTATATATAAAAATGTACCAGAAATGATTCAGTCACTCTTGTAGCTGTACGACTGTGAAGTAGGTTATGGCTCCTGTTTAGTATGAATACATGAATGTAAATCCCTTTTATCAGATATTGAAATAATTGAACTGCTAATGTAATGCATGTATGCTGATACAGGGGAAAATGTTCTTTATTTATGGTGTTGCTTTAATACTTTGCAGATCGACATTCCAACTCTAGTCACAGAAAACTTGGGGAAAGAAGGATTAAAGCATTTAGAGACGTACCTTAGAGCCAAGGAAAAAGGTTACTTAAAATACCATTATGAGTGTTGATTTAGTGATATTTAATATTTATACTCACTTTCTTTATTTTTTATGTTTATTTGCCTAACATCCCGGAAATCGATTTGATTGCATGTACAACTCATGTAATTTTAGGGAACTCATGTTACGTTAAGTAATGTTAACTTGATAGCAGTCAGTGAGAAGGCAAGACTTTTAGACCTCCCTAGTAACAGTTTCATCAGAGTGTGGTGGAGGAAATAAATTCAAAGCAAATGGGCGGTAATAAGCTTCTTGAGAGGTAGCAAGGATGAAAAAAATAACGTATTGGAGTCTTTTTTTAGTGTCAATGTATCAGGCAAAAACGTACTATTATTATTGAGGACATTAGTGGTCTGATCGTGAATAATGTGACTCAAAAGATTGAAAATTTAGCATTCAAAATAAAAGTAATCTGTAGTGATCAACTTACCATCTTTTTTCCTTGTACAGTAACATTGTCACGTTCCACCAGTCTGCAGACAGCTATTCTGGAACAATTTAATCCCAGAATGCACTGTGCACTGCAAAGCCGTCCAATGGAACTTCAGTATCTGAGAAAACTATCAGAGAGCATTCTCCCCTTTCTGTTACCTCCAAATGCCTTGCGATGCAGGTACGTTACAAGAAAGCAGTCTTGCTATGAGCCATCACTACTTCCATACGTGTCCATCTTAAGCGACGGTAAGACGGGCAACAAAACGTGCAACTTCAATTAAGGTTTCTAACCACCTACCTCTCTCCTAAGTCAGCATTAACACTTACTTCTCACTTAGGGCAAAAGTACGACCTAGGGGAGGGGCAGATGGTCAGTAACCCAAAAACTTCAATTGATCCTCTAGGGATATCCAACTTGTTTTGGAATATTGCTACAAAAGGAGTTGAATACTCATATTTTGCGCCCGGCGTTTTCTCGACATCCACGAGTCAAGCCTGTCTTGCAACAGATCAAGTTGTTACAGGTTGTAAAACGCTGTTGCAAAAAGTAGAACTACTCTCTACTTTCTGAAACAACTTTTCACAGCCTCCAACAACCTAATTTGTTGATTCGTAAGTGGTAATTGAACTAAGACGCGCAAAATCGCTTTTCATCTCGTTTCGCAGCAGTGTCGCAAAACAATAACTGGAGCGAGTTTGGTTGATTTTTTTGTTGGTTTTTATCCTTGTTCTGGGAGGTTTTTTCTATAGAAAAATCTCGTTTCTTCTTTCCTCGAAATCGATCTTTAAGTTTTAATTTGAACGAACAAGGGAGAACACTTGTATTTTAGGTTTAAAAAGTTTCATTTTTGCGTTTTAATATGCATGCTTCATGACCGATTATATTTGTTTTGAAAAACGGCGCGGTAAGAACGCGTTTTCAGTTTTCAAACACCAAAAACATTTTTTACTAAAATAACAACAAGGACATCAACAACATAAGGTAAAGTTTCATGAACGTTTAACTGTAAAAATGGTAACCTTACGCTCTGAACTGCTTTTCTTGGTTTTGTGAATTTCTCTGTTGTTGGACCGTGGTTTTCTGTGTAGAAATTGAGTCTACTGTTGCATTGTATTTCAGGAGCCTTGTATCTTTGCTACGAGAGTTATTAGCCAGTGCAGTCTTTTTATCGGCAGCTGACAAACTTTCTGACCCTGTAAGTTGAAAAAAGAGAAAAGAGTACAGAATTTAGTGGCGTTAACTCTTTAAGTCCCCGGGGGGTTCAACATATATCATCACAGGCGCGGATCTGGAATAAATACTGATCGATTTCCTAAACGAGGGCCGAAGGCGCAAGCACTATCTAAGGGGGTCTGGGGGGCGGGCCCCCCCAGAAATGTATTGGTGTTTAACTCTTTAAGTCCCCTTTCCTGGGTTTTCGAGTCACTCAGTAAGCATATTGCCCAGGTTTCAACTTGGAAAGTGTTTTTAATTATTAAAAATATATATATTATGAAAAATCTGTCCGATTTCCGTAAAACGGTGGAAACCGGTGTGGATCCGCGCCTGCATCAAGGGAAAGACTGCTATGACAATAAGTTATGTGATCACCTTAAGGCTGGTTTTCACTAGTGATGGAGTCGGAGTCGTGATCAGAAGCGTAGAGCTTTACGATCTAGTTAAAACAGCGTTCTGATTCTTTTGATTCCGCTTGCGACTCCGTCGTTTACGATCAAGTAAAAACTGGGTCGTCGAAGTCGCAAGCAGAAGCGGAAGAACTAAACCAATTACAAAGCATGGGAATGTGCATTATGATTGGTTTATCTTTCCGCTTTTGCTTCCGAGTTCGACAATCTGGTTTTCACTAGATCGTAAGCGACGGAGTCATAAACGGAGTCTGAAGAAAGTGGAAACGTTCTGATTCTTTCGACTCCTATTCTGTTGCGCTTATGACTTCTTACGACTGCGATTTTTGATTTTCACTGGGTCCGCATAAGCGTGAAAACCAGCCTTTGCGTAGCATGCGTCATGCTAGAAGTATATGATGTATGACATCATCGAAGCGGAAAAACTCCCTTTTCGTCCGTCCACTCGTAAATGAGAAGCCGGCATTTTCAACAATCTCCACTCTCGAGAAAAAAAGATACGTTTTTGGTGACCGTTTTCACGGGATACGTGTGGACAGTAGGCCAAACCGAGGAAAAACATTCGGTTTCAAACAAAAACGGATATGTGTGAATGGGGGCCTAAAACTCCCTAAACACCAATGAAATACCAGGTGAACTTTTGCGCGAAAACATGGTATCTTTACACGTGAAAACAACATGTTATCTTTAAACGTGAAAAGATCAGCTTTGCTATTGCTACACAATAAAACGACGTATGACTTTAAAGAAGTTTATTTCTTCGTTTTAATAACTAAATCTGACTTCTCATTTCTTGAAAGGACTTTGTTAACAACTTCCTCCTGATATTGTTGGACAAAGAACCAGTAAGTGGGCTGTTTTAGCATTTCTTCGGTGCATGTTATTTCAAGTTAACATGATGTTGTCGGCTTTTTTTTGCTGCAGGAAATATTTTATTCACCTGTTTACGGCTCTAACTCTTTGAAAAATCGCGCGGCAACGAAAAACAGTAGCCGCGTCATGAGCTTATTAAACCGTGGAGCCATCTACTTACACTCCCACAGTATTATGTTACAGACGGTCGAACATGACTAAGACATATCATTGTTTGCTGTTTTTGCCTGGCTCTTTGTTTTCCCGTTTAGACTGTTACTAATAGGATTATTGAGAAACGGCGAAAAGGTCTAATGTGCTTAGACTACGAGCAGCCTCTCTTTTTTCTTAGTCCGTCGAGCAAAACGCGCGAGACACGCAAATGACCACGCGCGTGACTGAAGACGCGAGACGGGAGCCCTCGTTTCGCGCGTCTTGCGGCTTTTCCCCTCCCGCGCGCGTGCACTGCTCTCACTAAATCTGAAGAAAAAGAGAGACTGCTCGCAGTCTAATAATGTGCTGTACTTTAAAGCGTGTCCTTTATTTAGAAATTAGTGAGTAACATCTGAATCTAACACCAGTTCTGACTTTTTTTGTTCCCAGATGGTGGCTTCTGATGAGCCGCCGAGTCCTAAAGTTCCTCTACTAGCGAAGTTTGCCAAACCGCGAGTTCCACTTACAAACTCAGTAAGTTAATCACTGCCTTATTTACTCTCCACAAGAGTTACATGAGAGTTAAAGCCTGTGCGCTCTAAAGCTGTTACTGACGTCCGACGTAAAGTTTTATGAAGTTGGCTCAAACTCTTCATTTGTCAACAGCTTACGTTACAGTGTGTGCTTATGTTCATCTCGTTGTTTTAATTTGCAGGCTCTTCATTTGTCAATAGCAGACATTCTTCACGCACAATCCGCCTTATTTCCTTTCATGCAGTTTATGAAAAGTGAAGGAGCATTGAACATACTTCAATTTTGCCTCACCGTTGGTAGGATAAAAAAAATGTTCAATGGAAGAATCTCATCCCAGTTGCAAAAAGAAAGCCTGAAAAATTCAGGCTTGAATAGGATTCAAACTCTTGACCTGTGCAATGCCAGTGCAGAGCTCTGCCAGTTGAGCTAACAGGCCAGCTGGGAACCTTTATTTTGAAGGTCAGGCTTTCATGTCGTATCTCCAATAGTTGCGTCTGTATACTGCGATGATCTTCTTTCATTTAATACCGAGACACACATAGACACTGAGATCAAAGATTTCAAAATGACATAGAGAATATACACTTCTTCGTCCATTCTACTTTGTTCACGATAACGTCCTTTCAATAAAGGCATGGTAGACTTACCCTGAGATCAGGCTGTGTTTTTGTCTCACTTGGTAAATAAACATGATAAAATTCCGGTGGAAAGGTCGAAGCGAAAACTGGCCTCAGCAGCTTAATCGTTTAAGACTAGTTATTTCAGGCCCAATTTTGGCGCGACTACGTAAAATTGATGAGAGAAGGCATGAAAGCTGCTAATATGAAATTGGGCCTGATCTCAGGTTAGATAGACTTAAGTAAATTTGTATTTATTAGACTAGTGACTAGCGCTTTTCGCGCTCTTGAATATCATCTGCTACTCACCTCTACTTCGGTGCTATATTTATTATTCCAGAGGACTTCAATAAGAGAATTTTCACCCCAGAAATAACAAAAGAAGAAGAGGTTTTGCTCATTAAAGAGGTAAAGTAGACTTCGCATTATATTTTAATACAGAAATGACGACAAGGAAGGCTTGTTGTACTGCGCTATTTCGTTTATCTGATCTTCTACTAAATTTTGTCACTACATGTGCACGCCCATCCTGTAATTGTTGACGGAGATGATATATCTCAAAAAATCATAAAAGCTTTAGATTTAGGGTTCATATCTTGTGATGTTAGTTTTTATTTTTAGTTACTCCTTACAATCTAGCCTTGTGATCTCTCAGAGGATTAGAAGACGTTCGCGTTTGTTCACTCTTCTCCGCATTTTTTCGATTATTCGCTGCGTTTTTGTCGTGTTGGTTTTAGGACAGTCGCGCAGAGTTTTTAAACTTGTGGGGCCAACGTCTTCACTTCATTTTTTTGGTATTTTAATTCCAATGAGGTACAAAATAGTTGAGACATAATTACAGTATTTCAATTAATTTTGGCGACAACTGTAGCTTCACTTTTCTTCACTTTTTTCAGGTCAAAGAAATCTTCCGTTCCTACTTTGACACCGCCGCAGTTGATAGAATAAACTTTGACGCAGAAATCGTTAGAGAACTAAAATCATGTAAGTCATTTATAAAGAACAACGCCTTTAAGCCTTCAAGCAAGCTCTCGGCTCGGGGGTAAATACATCGAGGCGGCGGTGCAGGAGAGTTCGCTTGCAGCCTGAATTAGAATGATTTCTCTGAATATAATTCTCAGTGGGCCCCAAGCCAGTTACATCGGATGTAGCTGGCTTGAGAAATGTAAAGAAAAAACGATTTATTCTTGCGAGCGGAGCAGGAATTAGACCCATTTATATGTCTATAATAATTGGACCATTTTTCTTAATCGGAAAAGGAAAATGCTCTCCCTTAGGGTTGATTTCCACTGTCGCGTTTTTTTTACTTGCGTACGCACGTAAAAATTACGCAACAGTGGAAATCAACCCTTAGTTACAATTTGCTGAGACATCATGAGTTTAATACATCGCTACTTATTTTCTCAGGCTACACTGATCAGGAAGATTAGTCGTGACCTTTGCTTGATTCTCTTTCCTGTTTGACTTTTTTGTTTTCTACTTCTAGTGGTAAAATAAGCAATTGATGTCCCTGTGATGATAAATTTCTGTAAAACCGACATCGGTATAATAACCATACTCTAAAATTGTTTCGGTTAATTGTAGGTATTAGCGGCAATGTTGATACGATGGAACGATTAAAAATGGCAACGTTATTATCCAGGTAGGTTTGTTTAAAAACACAAAAAGAAAAAAGTTGTGACTTAAGTAACCCGCGTATAGTTGATCTACCAATAAGACGCTAGAGGTCCGGGACGCTAGAGGTCAGTTTTGATTAAGTTATGTTTTGAAAATCTTCTTCAACGTATACCTGATCTTGAATGAAAGGCCCCGCGCCAAATTCTTCCACCATATGAGCCTCTATAAAAAAGGCCATTACCGAGTTCCAAAGACTCTCACTTTTAAAACGAGGCTAAATGCAAAACCTTTCTTGTGAAAATGAGTTTTATTCGCGTGAAAATAAAAAATCGTTTTCATATCAATGTCTTCGCACTTAGCCTCGCCTTGAAACAGAGGCTTTAGGCAACTCAGAAATGGTCTATTTTTGCGTACGTTGTGCATTCTTAGGAATGAGCGTCAGACATTTAATTTGCTATCTTAAGCGATCTTGAAAATTGACGGCGGTTTTCTGTTTGCTCGATAATACATTTGCATTGTTAAGACCATTTTAAATGAAAACTTTCACGACTTAACTGTAATTTATCTACTAATTGAAATATGACTTTACCGATTTTTTAGAGCTTATGAATATGCGTATAATCTTCTGGAGACAACGTTTCTTCCTCTATTTTATCAAAGCGATGATGTAAGTACCATCAACTGCCTCGTTGTACTTAAACGCGGCAAAACGCATACGATCAAGCCACTCTGATTTTTTTTTTTCTCTGTTATTGGGTGAGAGAGTGGCAGGAGATTTTTAAGCCAGCCATAAAGAATCCACAAGAGATCGTTGACCTCTTTCGAAAATTACGCGAACACTACTTTGAGTCATCCACAATTCCTCCTTACTTTCCCTGATAGGGTAAAGTTGGTACTGAAACATGCGTACACACGTCACAGCACAGTCACGTCACACACGTCCCAGCCCCAGCTATGCGATTGAGCGTTAGAGACTCAGCCTTCTCTTGACAAGCTTGACGGTTGACGTCACATCCGATCTCGCCGAGGACGACTGAAGGCTTTTGCGCATGTACATTTGGCAACCGTTGGCCTTAAGAAGACAGATTATGCTCTTAATATTTCTTTTAATTTGAGGGTATCTTCATTACTATAGTTCCCTTAAATAATGGGTTACTTTTTCTCTACAGTATTTTTCTTTGTTGTGTGGAAGCCGATTGCCAGCCAAACCTTTATACAAACCAGCTTCCAGGTAATGAGCCTCAAATGCCATTGTGCTTGTGAGATGTTATTGAACGATAAAAATTGTATAAGGAGCTCGTCAGCTAATCGGAAACCGTTTTCTCAAACTTGAAGCCACCTAGGCGAGTACTGTATCCGCCCTTCCCTCATTCCCTTCCCTCCGGACGGATACAACCGTGATGCTCGTTGCTAGGAGTAATTTCCGTCTCTGTTTTAGTTTAAGTACTTTCTAGTATAAAACGATGAGTTGAAAAAAAAGCTATGCGAGTTTCTTATATAAGGAATATACGTTTGTCGTTAACATGAGGCCGTCTTTTGTACTCCTAAGCTACTATATACTATACAAAACTACTATAGCTTCGTGGTCTCATGGAGGTCATTACTATTGCCTTTTCGCAGAGTTTCGAAGAAAAAGTTTGATCCCCTAGCGGAGTTTTCACGGCTGGCAGGAAAACTCAAAGATAAAATGATGAATCCAACAAAAGGTAATCACAGCTCAGTGGCCTCGATTGGTTTATAACATATCGAACGTTCCTTTTATTGCTTTTGTAAGGTGTATGTCTTTGAGCTCGTAATCGTACGGTGAAGGTGTAGTTTTGAGCAAGAGGGCACTAGGTATTTCCTGAGTTTAGCCTCAATCTTAAACTCCCAAACCCTTCGTCTGAATTGAAAAGAGTAAAAACACGATCAGTGGAAGGGGTGAGAATTAGACTTTGTTTCGTCCCTAATCCCATGCTGACAGATCGCGCCTCATCGCAGGCTACGGGTGATTATATCTTTGGCTTTATTTTACAACTTTTACTCTTAAATAGATTTTTTCAGGATTCATGGCAAATGAATCTAAAATGCGGTATTATATGAATCCAATACGTCGGCACGGCGGGCAAAGTCGCGTAGTAGAACGCGGAAAGTGACAAATGGATTATTGAATTGCCATTGCGTTGCTGTCTTTCATTAAATCCTTCGTTCCAACTTTCAGCTACAGCTAACTGTAAAATGTCTTCTAAATCCCTAGTTCACTATCATATCATGTATTAATCCTGATTTACCCAGGCACTGTAAACATGTGTCCCTTAATTTTTTTCAATAGATGATTCACCATACGAGGAAGACGCATTTGATATCCCAGACACACCACCGGTAAATACTACTCCTTACTACATTAGTCTCTTCTCAGTAGCTCAGGGTTCAAAGCTAATTTACACCGACAGAATATTCGCTGGCGGTCACCCGGCCAGTCTCTTCACCCAGCCCTATTCCCCCAGAAAGTCACACAGTTTTGCGATGTGTGATCAGACAATACAGCAGTCGATCGCTACGACAGAAGAACGCCGAGGGAATAGGTTTCTCCTCTAATAATGACAACAATGCTTTAAATCGAACCCACCAACTAATCACTAACAACCACGGTGGTTCTATAGTCTTACTCAATAGATCGACACTATCCCGCTAATTGTGGATAATATAGTCTTAAACTATTTGATAATTGAATAAACTGTTGTTGTTGAAGACCTGCAGTACGCAGTCGAAACGTCTAGATCGATATGTATCTAAGTCACAATCGTAAGAAAAACGACTAACGAAACCGTTTATGCACGTTTCTAGTTTATATGAACTTCTTCCATAAAGTCATTGCATGTACAGACCAAAAGCTCCAGCATCTCTCGCCACTTTTAATGATGTCTCCCTTGGAAATTTATGCGCGCAACAAATCACGGGTCAAAACCCAACAGGAGTACCTTGAAACGCTACCATTTTGTTTCCTTTGATGGTACAGATTACGATTTTTTTTGTCAGTGCTCCGTCGTCAACGCGTCACGTTTTTCCTCCTTTAGGGTTTTGATTTGGAAAGCGAAGAAGAGATGGAATTGGAGGAAAAAGAATCACGCGATCTTAGCATGTGGAAGATAACTATTCCCCACGTGATTATGGAAACGAAACAGGTTTGTTGTGGTTATGCAACTATTTATACTCAGAGAAAGTTGAAATTTACAGCGGTTTTGAATTGTTACGGAGAGTTATTTCGCGATTGGTTTGAGCGAAAGGTACGGTGATATAAAACGGGCAACAACAAAAAAATGTTCAACTTTGCGCCTTTTTTAAAACACCTGCGAAAAAAATCCTTGCAAGGCTATTTGTTGCAAGACAGGTTTGAACGTGGGCGGTAAAACGCGCAACATTGCTATTCAACTCGTTTTGCAACAATGTTAAAAACCAGTTGCGCGTTTTTGTTGCCCGTTTGTGCATCAACCAGTCTACCTCGGACTCTCTCGGTCTCGACGTTTGAAGTCTTTGGAAAACATAAGAAATGTTGAGAAGACCTCTGATTTTCAATGTTAATCACCTATCACTTTTTATTATAGCTGTTAAAAAGTTTTTGCGATTCGCCAAATACTGATTAGGATTAAAAAGACTTTAACTTGTAGAGTTCCGCTTGAGTTTTGGCTACAGAATTTGTTTCATTTGCTTTACAGAAAGGCATCTTCATAATATCAGTTGAAAGACGGGATATAACGGAAGGTGAATATTTTACTCCACAGTGTAGCATAAATACAGTTGTAGTAGCTCAGGCCTGATGTTGGCACCATTATATTCACATCAGAGCGACGTAAAACTCTCGAGAAAACTAAGAGGAAAAGATATGCTCTGATCTTAAATGTTTTCCGAAAACTGGTATTGTTGGTTGCATACAGCAAAGCAATTAGCCTTTACCAATGGTGTCTCTTGTTGGCGTGTGTTAAAAAGTTTGGAGATGTGCAGAAACTTGTACGTTAACAACTGTAAACTATTGTTTATTCGTTAACAAAGTTATCCACTCTCGGAGGGAGATAGGAGGGAATAAGTCGAAGAGGACCCTGGGTTCGAAGTTGACGCAGCCGTTTTTTGTGTGTGGTCACGCAACGCTTTTAGGGAGGAGCGTTGCGTGACAACATTACAGACGGCGGCGTCAGCGACTACTTTTTAAAACTGTTTTCAAATAATTCCCCTTACTGTCGTTCACGTTTAGACAGTAACCATAATCGGATATTCTTTTTCTAACCTGCATTGTGTGGACAATTTTTTGGTGTGTAGACTCAAAGACAAAGGTATCAGTCTTCGTACACATTTGACATAGTTAACGTTTACTCTCTTGGATACTTTGACTGGAATATTGTTTGTTATTCACTCGCTTTAAACTTTTGACCTGAAAACAATACTAAAACTCTTTTTAAAGGTTTGCTATACTGACAACATATGCAATCAGTTGCGACCCAGTTGTTCAAAACTTGGATAGTGCTATCCACTGACCAAATCACTAGCCAGTGGTTAAGTTTTTGAGAAAACCAATTTCATGTTCCACCGGCGGAATAGACATTTATCCAGTGCATAGCGCTCGCCGCCGTTTAAACAACTGGGGCCAGAAGTTTTGACTGCACTTAATTTTCCTCTCGTTGGTAAGCCTCTAAAAACTTCCCTTGTCAATTCATTTTGCGATTTCTCGCTCCACGTTCCTATTTATTTGCGTTTCTTGGTCCATTCTTGATCTGGGGCTGATGCGCGTAATTTTCTTTCCAAGGAACGTGGATGATACGTTAGGAGCTTGTCCGACTTTCTGTTCCATAATTTTATCCGAAAACACAAATAGTTTTAATACTCACATTCTGTGAATCATTTCCGATTTGATCTCTATGTTTAATTCTCCAGTTTCCCAGGGAGTTCAGTCACTGTCTTCGTTTGATCTGCTTTGACAGGTTGCTCACTGCTGTTTTTAATTTCTTTCTCCATTTTACTTAAGTTCTTCTCCATTTCCCCGAACTTGTGAGCCAAGCTAGAGGCTTTCCTCTGTACTGTGTCTGTTCGTTCCATCGATCTTTGGAGTCGTGATTCACTCTTGAACAGACTGGCCTCAATGACTTCTAGCTGATTTGTCAGGGTTTGAAATCTGTCTAGTAGTTCCTCGTATTCCATCATGATGTAGTAGATTATATCCAAATGTCCAAACCTCGTATTTGTTTCGCATGTGTTGGTCTTGTTGGTCTTGCTCGGCAAACGCCGATTTATGTGAATGTGAATTTCTTTGAAATCGAAACGTTTGATCGGCAGATAAAAGCCGCAACTTCAATGTTTTGTTCGGGGAAGAAATGGTGCGAAAGTTGAAAGGAGTTCGAAACAGGCAAAAGTGCGACTACCAGGGAAGCGGCGAATTAAAATCAAAATTGTCACCGCTATATTTGATTTTTTATAATCCTGTAAATAAAACTGTCAAATATAAAGCCGGGCTCTTCAGTAGATTTTTCAAGTGTTATTGACAGTTTGAAAAACTTCAAACTTTTTATCTCGACGCTTCCTGCCTCTTGTTTTTGGTTGATGCTGAGGGTGAAAAATCCAGTGGCGGTAGAAACTTTAGACGAATCCATCTTTAAACTTTCGTGAATAATGCCGGCAAATGAACGCCTTATTGTGGTGCAGTTCAGGACGGCAAGTTTACTTTTTTCTCCTGTTTCTCTCAGTGGTTTAAGGTGTTAAACGTTTTCCCCCAAATCGTTCATTTTTTAATTTAACTGACCCGCGGAAAAACCGTTTTTAGCAGCGCGAATTTGCTGTGCCTGCGAAAAGTTCGACTCATAATTGTTTCAAAAATTCATGTAACGTCTAGAATACGTCAAGTGTGCCTCTTTTAATTTGCTTAAAGCGAAGATCCTTTTAGGTACTTAGTCAATACAGAGGGCCATGAGCCTATCTATCGGCATAATTGCCGGATATGTTTTTCCAGAGACTATACTTAGCAATAAAGCCTTTATTAAACTATTAAAATTAGCCTGCTTAGGCAGCCAGTATTAGAAGAATATTGCACGATCTTGTGTTCGTAAAATCGATTTTTCCCCAATACGGACCAACGCACTATCTAAACAACATCCGTAACGATTTGTTCATATTTTGTTTTTGCAGCCACAAGATGGGATGTGGCGAGGTAAGCAGGGTTTCTGCCGCTCTGTTTATTAAAATGTCACACGATTTCAGATCAGACAAAGCCAAAAGCGTGTCATAGAGATTTATCAAACTAGTTCAAGTACTTATATCGAGAGTAACAAAAAACAAATCCAGTTTTGTTTTGCTTTTTTGTGAAATTAGAATGTTTGTCGCCATACTAACGAATCTCTCAATATTTTTGATAACCAAATATCTGTCAACAGTGGGATCCATCCTTATATATTGATATGGAAATAAGGGGATCTAAAGTCTTCAAATAATTTTAATTACATTTTAAAATTGTATTGATACAATGTAGACAAAGTGCAACTATTGCGTATAGCGTCGTTAATATGAGTTCTTTCAATCATTGACCGTTAGTTTTGGTTAAATTAATTGTGTTGGTTTATATGTTTTCCTCCGTTAACGGCTGGCCTGTAGCAATTTCTTTTGTTGTTGTTGTTGCATTTTGTTATCGCAGGAGACCTAAAGAGTTCTATGTCCTCCAGAGCAAATTAAACGAGTTCCATGGTAGGTCTTTAATATATTGTTTTTGTTTGTTTATGCCGCAGCAGCTACACAAACACAGCAGTCTCAACAATCAACGTCTACTCACTGCTCCCCAGCAAACCAGCAAATTATGTAATCCGTACCCAAATACAAACTTTAAGCTGTTTTCTGAGTGAATCAAACTTCATTTTGTAAAACTGCTTTCGTTGGCTTAAATTTAAATCGAAAAAACAATAAAGTTTAACATAAGTTCCATATAAGCCACGTTCGTAACAGTCCACAGGCAAAAATATTCTGGAAAGTCTGTGGTAACCTGCCCCTAATGTAGAAGGGTTTTTGCCTGGAGGACTTTGGGGGAGCAAACAAACGAAGAACCAAACAGTCCGACCAACATTTTTAAAATAGAGTGAAAACCTATGCCAAAATTTTAAACGGCATTTTGACGTGTTCGTTAGAAAAATAAGGAAATAAAACGTAGCCAATTTTATTATTTATAGGTCTTCTTCCAGTGAAAGAATTAGTTAATTCTGCGTTTTTATCCTAAGATCTAGTGCAATAATTTGGTAGTGTCTTTTCAGGAGAGATCGATGACTCGCTACTTCCACCGAAGCGTAACACATCACGAAGTATTACACAGAAGACCACAGCTGCTTATTTTGAAGCCTGCCGAGTGCAATTTGAGAGGTATTTACAGGTGAGTTTGCATTCTTCCGTGTGATGTCCGCGTCGATCTTAGGCCCGGTTCAGACACCGATCCACTCATGTGCCGAACCTAACTGATGAATTAAGTACGGCAAAAGAGCGGCGTCTGCATCAGTTTGATACGGCAGTTTTAATTTGGTGCGGCAGAAACCCCAAGCGGCAGAGTCTGTCGTATTATTTGACACTGGAGCGGCCGGTGATTCGGTAGCAGCTGCTCGGAAGAGAGGTCACCAATAGTGCCTAACCCTGACCCCAAACAATACTAAAACAATTGAAAGAATGACATGTCATTGTTTTCTGCGACCAATCAGGAGAGAACTTACGAGCAGCTCCTACACAACTGGGTGATTCTCAAGTGCCGAACCTATGCATACAGTAAATTTATATTTTTTTCTCACAATACCGCTCGTTTTTACGTATAAGCCCATGGCTTACAACCGGCGGTTTAAGGTATTTTGTGTTCATTCTTTCTCTGTTTTTATTGTCAGTATCTCTGTTCCAATCCACTGCTGAGAGGAAGCGCTCTGCTCTTCAACTTTCTCTCACCTGATAAAGAATTCAGTAACATGTTTGTTCCTGAAAAAGTTGGCGACAAAGCCGGTAAGATCGCTTTAACTTTTTTCGTTTTAGTGTTAAATAGGTGGGTCAGTCAGAAAAAAAGCATCTGCCTATGCTTTTTATTTTTTCCCGAAGTTGAGACGAAATGGCAAAAGAGAGTTATATCTTAGAGTGCTTTTAAAAAATCATTTACTCCCTGACATACCGTGTTCTAATTTTTCTGGTCTTAACGTTTCTTTTTTGCTTTCCGCAAAAAGAAATATTACCGCAAATTGGAAAAAACGCTCGAACTTTCCGCCCCCAAATTTATTGCACTGTAGTTCTATACGCAAATTCGCTAAACAGGACTTATTAAAATAGTGTCTTTAATGTTATCAGTCCATTTCATCGCGGCTCTCTGTAAGCTGCAGACGTGAATACAAATGTACCCAGCAAGAAAAAACCTCTCTGTCCTAATCGCAAAAATTAGTTTCCCGAAAAACACAAAAAAATCGAAAATCCACAAAAATAAACTCCCGCAAAAATTTTGTCCCACACGCTATCCTTTTTTCTATATTTATACTCGCACATGTTCCTCTTAGAGTTGTGACATTTCCGTGTATTTTTTGTTTTTGTTTTAAACCATTCGATTCCTCTTGGATACACAGGCAAAAAAATTAAATCCATGACGACGATACTCAAGAAAGAGGTGGGTGAAATATTGTATTCCGTTAATGGCAGTGTTAATGGAATTAGAATAGAATTACCATTGAGTTACTGTTTAACCAAAGCTCCCAGGACTCGCGTGTGTTACGTCCCATGTAGTAAGGGTATATCCGAGAAATTTTGCTTGGAGAATTCGGAATCCTGGGCTTGTGGAATCCGGAATTCAGCTCTACGAATATAGGATTCTGCTTGATGATCGGGATTTTGAATTCAAGTTCCACTGATAAGGAATCCGTAATCGATTATCTGGATTCTAGAATCCAAGTCGGTCTTGGATAACCTTTATACTGGTGGGGTGAGATATAGTAAATTCGTTCACTGTACTGTGATATATATTCAGGACACTGACCAATTCGTGTTGCATGGTCATTGTCTTGTCTCAGTCTTAAATGTTTAACACCGTCTTTATTATACGAATGCCAGTGCGTGACCGTCTTTCCTAAGCGACACTTATCCAAAAGACCAGAATTTCAATTCATACTCACAATACTGAAATTGAGAACCATTCGTGAGCTACTAGCTTGCAAATCTCAGCATTTTAATTGGTGGCTTGCCGGGAGGCAATAGTGTAGTTTGTGTGTCACTTATCACTATATTAGATTATGTTCACACCATATCGGATAGCTCCTCGTGCCGACACGTACAGTTATCCCCCGGTATAGTGTGAACGTCTATTCGATATGTGACTCTCTACTTTAGAGGTCAGCGCGGCGCAGCTTGGCTCCGTTATAAGGGAGTTTTAGCAAAGTCGACGGCGACGGCAACGAGAACGTCAAAAAGCAACAGGTTTATTAAGCAAAACATCAAGTTTGCACGTGCATCGCGCTTTTTTGTACATTTCTTGCGTGCCGTTACTGCACGACTGCGACGTGAAAATGCCTAATTTCACGTTTTATGGAGGACTTAAACGAGCGACGACGAAATTTTTTTTCTTTTTCTAAACTTGAGTGCAGTCCCCAAGAAACCAACCCCAGGGAAATTTGCCTACATTAGATATTTTCAGCGAATTGGAATAAACGCGACAAAGTCTGAAAAAAAGCTAATTCATTTTCAAAGTGACGTTTTCGCTGCCGTCGACGTCATCGATGCTAAAACTCCTTATAGACCATCGCGCTGAAGTCACGTTTTTGTGTGTGAACAGAAACCCTATCCTGTATGGTTTTCGTGCCGGCGCAAAAGCTGTTCGGTAGAGTGTGAACAGAGCCTCAGTGTTCTGAGTTGAATTTTTAAAATGAGAAAAGACTGGCCGACCTTTTAAAAAGAGTGTTCATATTCTGGAGTCTATAAGGGGAATTTAACACTAGAATTTAACTTATTTTCCAGAAAGGACAGAATCTTGATTCTTTTCTACAAGCGTTTTTGTCTTCCACGGTAGAGCCAACAAAACGAAAACCACTGCCCAAGTAAGTTGCTGCATTGATGGAATTTTCTCTCAGTTTTTCCATTCTGATCAATTCGCAGTTTTTGTAGTATGACGTTATGAATGTACAATTTCTTTGTTTTCTGCAGAGGCATTTTAGAACAGTCACAAAGGCGAAGCGAGGTAAGGGTTTGGGATACTATTAAGAATCTTTCACGCTGTAGTCGCAATAGTGCTGTCATAACAACAACAACAAACTTTATTGATAAACAGATAATATTACAGAAGCATTGCCCGCAGCTAGTAAGGCTATTCGAGGCTGGACAATGCTTGAAAAATATGAAATTAAGACTAAGGTTAAGTAGTAATACTGGTTACTTCATCACACAGCCAATCAGAATCGAGTATTTCAAACACGTGACTGAATTAATTCACTCTCGACCAATCAGCGTCCAGGACTTCATGGGGGTTAGTACTACATGTAAAACCTTCACGAAAAGTCTCCCAACATTCCCCCGTCATGTAAGACACACGAGAAGTCATGTTTCAACCAATTTTATTCTGACGTCATACCTAGCGTTACAATCGGGACGTGTGTGACCTCCTATTGACGTCACGCCCATTTCGTTTTAAAAAGTTTAAAAAGTCATCAAAAAATGGCCGGGAAAGCGGTGGTTCGGTGGCCATCGCCGGTACTGGCAAGAAGTTCTCGCTTTCGGCCGATGAGTCCAGCCAGCCAGGTGGGACTCGAGGCTTACAGGTTCGAATCCTGTCGGGAACGGTTTTTTTTTTCTTTACAAATCTAATAAAATATCTACATTTTGTGCGTCGCACTCTGTCAACACTCGGTATCCAAAAGGATAACTGATTTGGCTAATGGTTACATCATCACTTAACGTGTAGTCTACCAAAGAAAGTATTGCACAGGGTATCAAAATTCTATAGAAAACAACAGGTGGTTCTAAAGTAAACCTTAACTCTTTTGGTTCTTAAATCAACTCCATTTTTATTCCTAATGAGTGGAAAGTTTATTTATAAAAATAGGAATAAGAGATGCGATCCCCTAGCAACACATGTCTTCTTATTTAGCGCTAAAAATCGGATATATAACAAAACACATACACACATACAAAAAGTGGAGCTGAAAACTCTCTATTTCAATTTTGACTCACCATTACGAAAGCGTTCTCTCCGTTCCATCTCGAGGAAACGACTAACTATTGAAATTTCAGCGCTTGATGAGCTTATGGTTTTGTCAATTTACGCGCCGTTAGCGTTGGTCAGTTAATTATGCGGGCTAACAAGTCTAAAGTTGAATACAAATTAGTTCATCTCTACAGCTAGACCCAAGGGAGCACCTTGACTTATTATTGTAAAAGCACAAACAATTGATAACTTAACAAGGATCAATTTAAACACGCGACAAATAAATTGACAAGACAAGAGATACAGTTTTAAAAACTTTATTGAAAACCAGTGACAAAAAGAGTCAAATAAACAGCGATTTGGAAGGGATGGAAATTAATTAATCTTCATCTTCTTCGCCCATGGAGTACTTGTAAGGTCTAACTCGAAATTTCTTATGCCGACGTTTCTTCAGCTGTTTGCCATGGGATTTATGATCATCCAAATAATTTAGAAATTGAATCCGACGCCTCTTGCGCTTCGGGCCTTGTGGTGATGGGGTTTCTACTGTGGGAGGAGGGGTCAGGAAAGCAGGATTTAAGGGTGGTGGAGGGGGGGGGGGGGCTTTCTTTGTCGGGTTTTTGAGAGATAGCCGCTTGTGTTAATTCAGGTGTTACATTAAAGGGGTTGAGGGGAGTCGAGAATACTGTCGTTGCTGTCGAAGAATCTTGTGTCCTTGATGTTAAGTCTGGAACAGTGCTGATTATTTCTTCCGGTCGTGTTCTTGTATTTAATTGTTCTTTAAAAGCCAGGTATCTGTTTTGCAACTGAAAGTATCGTTTAGCTTTTTCATCGTCCCGAAGATCGTTTCGAGAAAGCACGTCATCCATGTTGCCTTGTATTTCTTGCATAGCTGGAAGAAGCGGGACAGGCGAAAGAGTTTGCTGCTTCAGATATTTTAGAAGCTCTTGAGGAATATTTTCCTGAAACCCTGCTTGGTTAAAGCCTTCTTCACTGGGTAGGACGTTTGTTCGCAACCGACAATTATCTTGGGTAGTAGTTTTCAGATCAATCAGAAGATAACCAAAAGGTCTTTTTACAGCCTCTTCGTACTGATTTAAAAAGAAATCAGTCTGCCTGGGATACATTTGCTTCGCCAGAGTCAGGATTTGCAATTTGTCTCGTGGATTCTTGAATAACACCAGATAATGGCTGTTTAGGCTTATGCTGCGGCTACCTTTCCCCTGATGAAATAGATTCTGCACGATATAAATCACGCTCAGATTGCGATGGTGAGAACCACGAGTAAAGAGGTTCACAATTCGCTTGTCTTTACTGGCGTCAATCATCTGATCATCAAACACGATCAAATTCCGTTTGTTCACGTCAAAATAGGAATCCTGC
>NC_133206.1:4455555-4510555 GCF_958299795.1 Porites lutea
TCCTCCTCCTCCTCCTCATTCTATTGTTTTCCCTCCACCACCACCACCGCCATCACATTTCCATTGTTTTTCTCCACGACAGTCAATAAAAGACTGCAAACTACTATCATAAGTTCAGTTTGTCGCAATGTCTCAAGTTGTCAAGAACAATCGTGGTTTTCTTCAATTCTTAGCTGTTTGTCCAGCTCATCAGCGACAGTTTCTTTTACGGACAGCCAATCCAAAACAACTACATGCATTAGTCCAAGTCTTATACAATATACTTAAGGAATACATTCTTATCCCCGAAGAAAATAAGCGGAACGTGTTGCTATATAAGGATGCTCTAGTAAACCTAGCAGAAACAAATGTACCTTACAAAACAAAGAAGCGAATCCTTGTACAAGAGGGTGATGGTTTTATTCAAGACCTATTGGTACCTGCTGTTACAAGCCTAGGATTTTTGATGCTATAAAAGAGGAAACGAAACTATAAGTTACTCATTTGAAGCAACGGTCTGTCACGGGTACTCATCAAAATGAAGAGAAAGATAGATTTGGTTGAAGAAGAACACGAGAGTGAACATGAAGAAAGTGAAAGTTCTGGTGATGAAAGCGAGGATGAAGAACCAAGAATAAAAGATGTTTTGAGTCATCTTTCCCGAGCAGTGTCGGAAAAGCGTGCTTCTGATTTGCTGCATAGTATGGCCGCCTCCAAAGATATTCTTTTCTGGACTCCCAGAGGACAATTACTTCGAAATAAACGCACTATTCCCGTCACAAACATCGCCGAGCTAGTTGAGTATGTGTTACTCCCTCATAACAATGAGGTTACCAAGCCTCGTGCGCTAAATACGTTTCTAGATGGACTTGCAGAGTTAGGAATCGATAAAGGTTTAATCAAAAACAAAAAGTTGTTAAGTGATTTAATAGAAAAGGAAAAAGGCTACCGAAATGTAGAAAATACTTCCGATAATGAGAGTAATAATGAGGAGAGTTCATCGGATATTGAAAATCAGGAGGAGGAGGAGGAAGTGGCTTCTGAGAATGGCGTTGAAACTGAAGGCACCCAAGAGAGCGACAACGACACCGAAAACGATAGTGAGGAAGCAGAAAGTAGTAGCCCTGAAACGTCCACCACCTTTCACTCTAAAAGTCCCTGTGAACGTTGCGAAAACTCTAATGTGTATTCCACATTGATCATGAAATGTCCTAAACGCTTTTGGCACGATAACTACAAGATTTGTCCTATATGCGATCACCAGATCCCCGAGGAGAGAAAATACATCAAAGAGGGCTTTCTTCGGTGTCACGATTGTGGATTAATTACACACAAAAACGCCAAGACGTTGGAAACCAATTTTTATTCACCTTCTAAAGAGGAGAACGAAGAAGATGATTAATTTCCATCCCTTCCAAATCGCTGTTTATTTGACTCTTTTTGTCACTGGTTTTCAATAAAGTTTTTAAAACTGTATCTCGTGTCTTGTCAATTTATTTGTCGCGTGTTTAAATTGATCCTTGTTAAGTTATCAATTGTTTGTGCTTTTACAATAATAAGTCAAGGTGCTCCCTTGGGTCTAGCTGTAGAGATGAACTAATTTGTATTCAACTTTAGACTTGTTAGCCCGCATAATTAACTGACCAACGCTAACGGCGCGTAAATTGACAAAACCATAAGCTCATCAAGCGCTGAAATTTCAATAGTTAGTCGTTTCCTCGAGATGGAACGGAGAGAACGCTTTCGTAATGGTGAGTCAAAATTGAAATAGAGAGTTTTCAGCTCCACTTTTTGTATGTGTGTATGTGTTTTAATATATATCCAATTTTTAGCGCTAAATAAGAAGACATGTGTTGCTAGGGGATCGCATCTCTTATTCCTATTTTTATAAATAAACTTTCCACTCATTAGGAATAAAAATGGAGTTGATTTAAGAACCAAAAGAGTTAAGGTTTACTTTAGAACCACCTGTTGTTTTCTATAGAATTTTGATACCCTGTGCAATACTTTCTTTGGTAGACTACACGTTAAGTGATGATGTAACCATTAGCCAAATCAGTTATCCTTTTGGATACCGAGTGTTGACAGAGTGCGACGCACAAAATGTAGATATTTTATTAGATTTGTAAAGAAAAAAAAAAACCGTTCCCGACAGGATTCGAACCTGTAAGCCTCGAGTCCCACCTGGCTGGCTGGACTCATCGGTCGAAAGCGAGAACTTCTTGCCAGTACCGGCGATGGCCACCGAACCACCGCTTTCCCGGCCATTTTTTGATGACTTTTTAAACTTTTTAAAACGAAATGGGCGTGACGTCAATAGGAGGTCACACACGTCCCGATTGTAACGCTAGGTATGACGTCAGAATAAAATTGGTTGAAACATGACTTCTCGTGTGTCTTACATGACGGGGGAATGTTGGGAGACTTTTCGTGATGGTTTTACATGTGGTACTAACCCCCATGAAGTCCTGGACGCCGATTGGTCGAGAGTGAATTAATTCAGTCACGTGTTTGAAATACTCGATTCTGATTGGCTGTGTGATGAAGTAACCAGTATTACTACTAGGTTAACTAAGAAAAGTTTACAGTTTACAAATAAATGAAATAAAAATTGTAGTATGGATACGGACTAGATAACATAGTAAAAAAGAGGGGATAGAGGGAGGGGTAGACTGCGAGCAATCCCTTTTTACTCGAGTAGGACTGGAGACAGGAGAGAGTGAAATGGCCGAGAAAGGAATTGGGGAGCTGGGGAACTGTTTTTTCCCGCTCGCTTCACTCGATTGCCTTGATCGCTCCCAGTATGTAGGAGAAGGGAGGAGTGGGCGACGGAGGTATGAACCCCACTCCTGTCAAGAATTATTTGCTATTAAGCGGGTCTTAAATAAAGTCATTTCTGCCGTGTCTTCTCTTTTTTAGGAGGGACATTATCTCCTCAGAAGAAAAAGCTCGTAAGTATCAGTTTTACATGTGAAATTTCAACGGCGTGAAGGTTTGGGGCTATGATGATCCTCTAATACATGACTTTTTGTCGATATATTTTCTTTTAGGGGTAACTCACGTTTAAAGGCAGAAGGTAAGGCTTGTTTTTTGTTCGTTTTTAATTAAAGAAAAAAGGCTGAAATTTGACGAATTGCAACCGCGCCCCCTTCCCCCCCCCCCCCCCTCCCCCCGCGAAGTAGAATGTTAGTGATGAAATAGCAGGCCAAATTCACTTTTTAAGCTACGTTTTCGCTGATAAAATTTCTTCGTGGTGTTTAGGAGAGAATAGCAAATTTGTCATTCTAAAGCGCAAGGATCCAAAGAAGTAAAATGTAATTTTCAATTATTGATAAAATCAAATGGAAAACAACTTGTTTTAATTCCTGTTTATTAGGTAAATCTTATGAAATGACAATATATATTTTTGTATTTTCCAGCATCAGGAAAGCCTCTGTTGGAAGTTCATGGTGCCACGGACTATATCCTGTATCTCGGTTGGTACTTTATTACGTCCTTGCCGCCCTGTGCCATATAACACTCCCTTCACCCATCCCCGGAGAAAAGGAACTCGAACATATAAACAAAAAACAAACTTTTTCTATGCTTTACTTGAGTAGCTCTGTATAAGGAAAGGAGAAATTTCAAAGAAAAAGACTTGGGCCTCCTAGCCTGTATTGCAGGCGTTTCGGCCGGGTTTGCGAATGTTTGACAATGTTTTTGTTTTACTGTAGCTCAACAGCTGTTTAAGGTACCAGCATTCTTGTACACCTTGTTGGTGTGTGGTAAAGTGGCCTTTCAACAGACTCTCGACGTCTTCGCTGACAGGTACTATCAACTTTGCACAACATTTTTTCCCGGACGTTTTCTCCTTCCTTGTTCAAAAACTCACACATGGCTTGTTTTTCAGATATCTAGCTCATAAAGTGGATTTACTGACTAACGAACACCGCCTTGTTATGATTATTCATCTACTGAGAGGTTAGTTCAACTAATTTGCACAAGAAGTCAGCTTTGTAGTTAGAAATTGATTATCCTCAGTTTTAAGGCTTCATTTGCCTAGTCACCGTACGGCGTCTTCCCAGGCCCTCTCGGTCCATGCATTTCGGTGACGTATCCGAGACGAAAGGCCGGGAGACGCCCTCAAAAACTCGTTCGGACCACGTGACCCGAAACGCATAGGCCGTGCAGAATAATGAGGCCTAGGGACTAGGCATGGGCTTCCTTAAAATAATACCTCCGGTGATTAAATTATAATGCCAGAACTTTTGTTTCCTTTTTTAAAACGATGTTGAAACATCTAAAAACCTTTTTTTTCTTTCATAGATGCGATATTCTTTGATCACGATCCACCAAGGTAAAGCATTTAAATTCTTTTCTAATCAAAACCTATTCATCGGTACATAAATGGATGGTACAGGTTGGTAAACACAGGGGTTAGACAGGCTTGGTTTATCAAAGTAAACCTTTGTATCCTCTGTGCATGAGTGCTTCTGAATACTGCACCCCCACAACAAATAATAGTGAACTTACGCAGCAGGATGGGGGAGGAAAGAAGACGAGCGTGACAATAATTTTCTTTGAAATAACTTTCCGCCAAAATTCACTTTCCTTTAAACAGATCTTTTGTAAAGACCAGAAAACGTTGATGTTAGGTAAAGATCATGACGAAACACGCAAGTAGTAGCCTTGTCACGTTTGTCATGAACAAGCATTTTGCCTCCCTCTTCTTTGTGCCGTCTTGTTGCGTAAACTTACTAAGGTAAACGCGTCCACACGAATCCAGATATTTTTGAAACCGGATAAATTTTGTACACGAATCGACCTTCCTTCCCGCATGAAACCATTGCGGTCTCAAGTGGCTTAGGGCTCCGAACACGGGAATCCGGGAAACAGAATATGCGGTTACAAAAATAGCCCGTTTCGTGTGGGCGGAGTCTAAACCTCCCCTTAACTCAAGGTAACGTCAAACTATGTACAGTTTACTTAAATCACCCGTAGTTACACTTTCCTTTCCTGTAATCCGTTCCCTTTTTCATCCTTTCTTTGTTTGGTGGGCGAACGGACGCGCGGCGGGGCAGGGCATGGAAAGAGGGACCAAAATTATAATCACCATCATCCTAGATTCCATCTGTTTTTGTTTCAGAACTGATACACAAAAGTTAGAAAGACGCGAGCAGACTCTAAAAGAAATGTTAGAGTTCCTGCCCGACATTGCTGTACGGGCGATGGGCACAGAAAGACACAAGGCAGGAATGACTCTACTGTTTGAGCTTCTTCAGCAACCCAAGTTAAATAAACAGGTCAGTTATCGGTACCTTGTTCATCTCGTTGCCCCTCTGAATCAGTCTTCCTTGGTCGCTAGAACAAGAAAATCGAAAGCTTCCAACACAAGTCACTGTTGTTGTTGTTGTTTTCTCGTATCCTTTTTCAGCTCATTGATAAGTAGCTAGTGACAAGGAACGAGTTTTCTATCTTGGCTCGTCTCTTTATCACGATCGGTTCCCATCAAGAGCCGAATCGGCTCCTGGTTCCCATATTTAAATCTAAACGTTTTTAGCCCGCGCACACCATCTGCTTCGGTCTTCAGAGAAGCATTTCAATGTGAAGTTCAGTAGCATGGTAGAGTTCAACTGCCGATATTTCATTGCTGTTCTGAATTTGTCGATTTTGGCTTTCAGCTTGCATTTGTTCTTCTTGACTGCTTGATGGGAGAGATATTTCCCGAGCTGAAGGAGGTATAGTGTTTTATAATTCTGACTTGTTTGTGTCCTTAATTGGATAGAAGGATCTCGTTTTTCAAAACCTGAGATTACCCTAACTACTTATTTTGACTAAGCACAGTTCAAAAATGAAAGGAGAACACAGTTGAAGCTCACCTAACCTACACTCTCGTAAGCGAACAGCTCTATTTACCATCGCCTCATCAAAAGTCCGTTTTTCTCAACTCCCATACAAACTCTGTTTTTTATATTCCCGTAAGCGGCCAGCTTTAGTTACGGACACCTTTTTCGCGTCCTGAGGGTGTCCGCTTAAGTATAGCCTTAGTTTGAACTTTTTAGCCGTAATTTGTTGTTTTGTCGTTGATTTCAATCTGACCGTGTTAGCCCGCTTAAGGTACCATCAACACCGGCAAGGTTAAGTCATCAAAAGGAAGCCTGCATTCAAACGATTTGTGCTTTTTTATGTGTATTGCAAAAACAAATAAAGGGTATGTGCTGTTTAAAAGGCATTGAAAAGAGCTGAAACCTATGCTATGTGATCAAATTGGATCAATTTAGGATTCTGGCAAACTGCCCACCTACCCCTCCCCTAAGCTAACATTAACACTTACTTCTCATGTAGGACAAAATGATGGCTTAGGGGAGGGGTAGGTGGGCAGTTTCCCAGAAACCTAAACTGATCTATCAAATTAAGAAATCCTTTCTTCGCGGATGCTGAACAATCGGAAAGGAAACTGAATTTCCATAGCAATGTTTTCCTCTGGGAAAACAGCCGGCATTTCGCGACGCCACCATTGGTTTCACCGTGCAATGACGTCTGAGAAACGAGCGCAGAGATTCCATACTGATGACGTGCCACTACTCAGATCTGGGTAGTGCTTCTGATTGGTTAAAGCAACTTTCCCTAGCGGCACGACCAATCAGAAGCACTACCCAGATCTGGGTAGTGATGCGTCATCAGTATGGAATTTCTGCGCTCGTTCCTCAGACGTCATTTCGCGGCGAAACCAGTGATGGCGTCGCTAAATGTAGGCTGTTCTCTCAGGCTATACAAAAACGGTGAACAGTAATTTTTACCTGGATGTGAAAATTACGACAAATGTATAGGTTGTTGTTGTTGTTTTTTTTTTCTATTTAGAGCGAGCTGTTCCCAGCAGATGACGTATCATCGCCCCATTGAGGGCTTTGAAGATGACCGAAAAAAGAAAAAAAAGACTTGAGGAATAGGTGCAGATTCCTTGAAATATGAATATGCATTCGTTTGAATGGCAGTATTAAATAGAATGCGATTGAAGTAATGAAATAACCCAAGTCACCAGTGTCAGACTGGGAGAGGCTTGTAAATCCTTATTGATGATTTAATTTTGAACACAAAGTTAAGTCTCCAAACTGTGGTTAGAATTTCAGAATATCCACGGCTATTTGGCCACATTTTTTTAAAACACACCGTTTGACGTCATCCACAACCTATAACTAACCAGATGTACGGCAAAATTGCATCCATTTATTCCAATTTGAACGTGAATCTCACATCTTTATAAAGATCCACCGCTTTAGGCTTCCAAGCCTGTTTAAAACCTCACAATTGACAGGTTCTTTAATACCACATTGCACGACTCATGGTAAAATTTGTGGAAGTGAACTTTAGAGCACAAAGAACATTTTTGTCTTCCCTTTCAACTGTTTGCTTCACCATAACGGACCCTTTTCTCGTGAGTTACTAGATACATGCGTTTGTTTATGAAAAAAAACGTCGTTCATGTTCCTTTTTTATTAAGCTCGGACTTTTCTCATTGTCTCAACAGTAAACAAATTATGCCTCTTTCGTTTGGCAATAGTCTTCCTCCAGTGAGTAAATTAGTTTAGTGAATAATACCCCATTCTTGCGTATTATGAATTTTTAGTCAGTGCGGAATGATGTTGACCTAACATATGCAGGCGTGGATCTAGGATAAATATTGACCGATTTCCTAAACGAGCGCCAAAGGCTCCGGTTTCTGTGGGTTCCTGGACTCCGGAGGCATGCTCCCCCTATATTTTTGTGGATTTTTATACCTCCCTGAAGTCCCCTTTCGTTGGTTTCGGAGTCACACGGACAGGATATTGACCAGTTCCATTCTCCTCGGATGAAGCCTTGCAAATCGGCGGACTATTTCACCAACTGAGGTCAATTTCCATATGTTAATAGATGCGAAACAAGGCGAGTCCAAACCATTTTTCAGATTTCACCTTGGAAAGTTTTAAAACTATATTTATTATGAAAAATCCGACTCATCTCTAAAAACGGTGAAAACCGGTATGGATCCACGCCTGATATGTATTGTCGCGATGTCAGTCTTTAGTTGTTAATAAATAAATAAATAATTGAATAAATAAATGAAAAGGCGCCTTAAAAATTTTTAATTATTATTATTGTTATTATTATTATAAATAAATAAATAAATGACCAGAATCACACTGCGCACGAGAATTTGCGGAAAGCTTTATATTTATTCGTGAAGAAAGAATATTGACTTGTATATTTTTTAAGCCGTGTATTGAGGTCAGTATCAATACATGCACACGCGTATCGTTGCCTATGCGAGGATAATTTTTTACAATATATGAACAAATTCTTTTGTTTGCCTTTTTTTTGAAAAATAGGTGAAATAAAATGTTTGATTTATTTTACGTTTTGTGTCATTCCATTTGTTGAATTCAGAATAATAGTTAACAATTATTCCTCGAGCCCGAATGGACTCTGAGTCAAAAGCCCATGGGGACTATCGGCCTTCGGCCTCATGGGCTATTGACTCAGAGGCCATGAGGGCGAGAGGAATAATTGTTTTAGTAAAATCCAACTAGTTGGTCAAAAATATCGAGACAAAGCAACTTAAAACAAGACTTTAATCCTTTTTTGCCAACAAAAATCCGGCGCTTTTCGCTACTAGTGGGCTCTAACATATAGCCTAGTAGTAGCTCAACCAATCAGAACACAGCATTGATAATATACCACTAGTTGGATTTTACTAATTTAGGTAAACTAGTCTGTAAACAGGACCCCCCTTTTCATTTCCCCGTGTGCTCGTCCCTTCTAGCTTACCTTACAAAAGAACCTTTTCACCAGTTAAGGTACTGACCAGCATGGGCCAGTCGGGTTCAAAAGGTGGCTTCTAGCGCTACCCACTGGATAAATCACTACTACTACTTATCTACTGAATAGCGATTTATCCGGTGGATAGCGCTATCCACCTTTTGAACAACCATGGCCAGCTCTTCAATTTATGTTCACACAAGGTGACTCCTTCCAGGCTTCCATGCGTACATAGCCTGTTCCAGGCTCCGAGATAGTTGGGTTCGCTGAATTGAGAAAGTGCGAACACGCAAAAAAAAAAAAGGGAGGAAACACTTTCGCGTCTTCCTCACTATCTAAGAGCCTGGAACAGGCTAATGCGTACACGCGTTAACATCACGATAAATTCGTTGGTTGAAATCCAAGATCGAAAAAGTCACAATATGACGATGGGGAACTCGTGGGTATAGATGTTCTAGAAAGCAGAGATGTCAGTTGACAAAAGAAAATATTTATTGTTTTTTGCCAAAACCGCCCCTCGTATCTTACAAAACAGGTCGCTCATAGACATACTCGTGAGAGCCAAACTATTAAAAGGCTATTTTAAACAGGCGCTGGGGAGTCGTGTAGGCCTGTCAACCCCATTTTACACTGTGAATGTCTCACTTTTCCTGCGACAACGTGCTTTCCGGAGACAATGCAACCTTGAATACTCGTAATGGATCCTGAGACCATGAAGTTGTAGGCCTCCAAACTCTTGTATGTCTTAAACTGCTGTTTGTTGTAAAAATTCGTTTCCAGCACCAGGTAGCTTAGCGAATCCGTCGCTTCGATCGGAGGAAGGCACTCAGAGTTACTGTTCATCGGGAATGGTGACAAATTACAAAGAGTTTCTATAGCTTGATGGGTGAATGGTACATTCGCATATCACGTATGCATGGATGGTATTTCCAACAGTACACATGTCTCTTCACTATGACTGTTATGATCTATCTCTAGCATGAGAATCAAATACTTTATATCCCCCAGCCTCAATGCTGTAGATACCCACACCAATAATTGCCACCGTTAAAATGAATGAGTTGTAGTTCAGTGCCAAGAGTGTTTCAAATGCTGTACCCTGTGAGTGGCATATACAGTAATGATACCCCTCAATTCTGGGATCACCATGGATGTTATTAGAGTATTGACGTACCCTGTGTTTGTGCTGTAATCTCTTGTAATCCCCGCGGGTGGTACTCCCTATGATGGCCTTTACGGAGAGGCTCCGCCCGAAAGGGGTACCTTTTTCAAGCTTCAGGTATATGAAAGGGTAGAGATTTCACTCATTGAGGTATATAAAAGGGAAGAGAAATCTGTCATTTGGGTCTGTGAAAGGGCCCGAAAGGGCTAAGACGAGGAAACGTTCTCTTTTTGTGATTGATTCCTATTTAAAAGACAGTGCATTTACAGTAGTTAAAAGGGATGCAAGGTTCTAAACAAAGTATGTGAAAGGGGTACCATTTGTCAATGGAAGGTATACGAAAGGGGTACCTTTTTCGTGAATAATGGCATATAAAAGGGTAAGGGATTGGACCTCGGCGCGGAGCCTTCCCGTATAAACTGACATTTGTTGAGTAACCCCCCGGGCTTGTAATCTGAAAATCAAAAGTTGTATTCCTCAAACGAGTTTCAGGCATGCATCATTCCGTGCATTTTATATGTTAAAATGACAAATTTTACTGATTATGATTATATACTGTGACTGAAGACTGTGCAGTATCTTAACACACTCCTGACACTCACTCACCCATTTCAGGACGTATTGAAACGAGCATCGTAGGCTTGGGTCCCGCAGTAAGCGGGACGGAGTCCTAACCGAGATCGTACAGTGCAGCACTTATAAAAACTGAGCATCGTAGGCTTGGGTCGGTCAGGACTCCGTTCCGCGTGCTGCGGGAGATCGTACAGTACCACCACAGCAAATATCCGAATGTTGGGTTGTAACTTCTACCCCGGGGGGGGGGGTACTGCCATATATGGGCTATATAGGTATGTGCCGCTGTGAAGGGTATGGTTTTCAAGCAGTTTACTCTAGGATAGGGTATATAAATCAGAGCGTTTGGCTCTAGAATAGGGTATCATTTTTCAGGAAACTGATCAGTTGGTTGAAGATTTTATATAGACTAGGTACACAGCTACTCTAGGATAGGGGGATTTGGGGAGTTTACTCTAGTATAGGGTAGCAAAATTCAGCTGAACTAGCTCTGGTAAAGGTTAAGGGTTCCAGGCTCCCAGCGGCACATCCCCACCCAGAAATTCCTAAAGTGCCCCCCCCGGGACTTCTACCACACACTGCCCGGCCAAAAATATTGTCGACAGGACTGTTTATTACGTGTCTCAAAATAGAAAAAAACTATATAAGTCCTAATCATGTTAATACTGGTTTTAAATTTTGACACGTTGACAAGGAGTTGCTGGCGCGCATCCCAAGTGGGGGAGGGTGTGGCGACACGTAGGGTATAGTGTTTTATACGCACACAGGCGACAAAAATCGTCCAGGGGATCAGAAAAAGTGAAACGAACGAAACTCATTCTACAGTCCTCCCCTAGTTGGGAAGTCACATGGAGAAGACACGGTACTTTGATTGGAAGAAATGAAAACGCGTGCGAGGACACTGCAACGCTACACACCGATCACACCGAGGGCGCGATCCATTCAACCAAACTTTCCGGAAATTTCGGTCCAAAACTCAATGGATCGGTTCGGCCCAACCGGAAAAGTTTCGAAAAAACGGGTCCACCTTTTGAGGTGGTCCTCTTTTCCCGGTCGGACCGGTTGGAATTTCTGTTGAATGGATCGCGCCCCGAGTAACCTTTCATTTTCCGCGCGTTAAGGCCATGTGATCAAGATTCTCCAATCAGCGTATGGAAACCAGTCTATCTCTTTCGAGCCTTCTTCTTGTACACATATGGCGGATGGTGGGCAATAGAGGGCGATTCAACTCCGTGTTCATTCGTTTATTCGGAGGGAAAACACACCTTTCTGGAGGGAAAAGCACTTAAGAATACCTGACCATTTATGCGGTTGATTGAAGTTAAAGAAAGACCCAGAGTTTTCGAGGAACAGGCAAGAATTCAATCATCGGAGAGCGATGCACGTGAAGAAGAGGTTCTGGCGTGAAAACACGATGTAAGTTTTTAAATAGACTTCCTATTGACTAGTGTATTTTGTTATACTATAACTGTAAGCTTAAATGGGCGTGCTTTCTCGTTTTTATTTTTTATTTCTACTCAAGCTTAATATACATCTACCTTGCCTGCGAGAGCATCCGGTTTATTAGAGGCAACGAACGCAAATACCGTATTTATTCGATTAACCGCCCTGGGCCCAGTTGCTCGAAGTATGGTTAGCGTTAACCAGCGTTAAATACCTTGACAACGTATTGGTTTTGATACTGCTTAAACAATGGATAAAACTAACCATGCTCTGAGCAACTCAGCCCCTGGGCGCTTATTAAATTTTTGGATCTTGAGAGTGGGCGCCTATTCGAGGTGGGCGCTTATTCGAGGCTGGGCGCTTATTAAATTTTCACCATTTTCAGCAAGTGAAGTATGCTTATTTTGCAACAAAACAATAAATGCTAATAACAAAATGCGAAGAAGTAACAAAGCAAGGTTTCTGTAAAATACTCTGAAAAAAACTCTGTCCTCGGGGAAGTCTCTTATTAGAATTTATTCACTCAAGTGGGTGGGGTGGGGGTGAGCACTTATTTGAGTTTGATTGGGAGGAGGAGGGGTGGGCGCTTATTCAAGGCTGGGCGTTTATTAACTTTTTCGGCCTTTAGGATGGGCGCTTATTCGAGGTGGGCGCTAATTCGAGGTTGGGTGCTTATTCGAATAAATACGGTACGTCTGCGGTTCACAGGCTTCAGCTGTAACATATACTGAGCACTCTAAATGCGAGATTTCTTATTTTAAGGAAAAAACAAATCAAAGAAAAAGATTTTGTTCTTGCAAATTCAAATTGCCTGTTTATTGTCCTATGATTTGTTTTAAATTTTCTCGTAAAATAAGAAAACTTTTTAATAAAAATGAGAGATTCGGAGCAATCTTGAACTTACATATAGAGTGAAATCCTTTGACTTGACTTGACTTCAAGTTTCCTGATGAAAGTATACCGCAGGGAAGCCAAGTTCGGTGTATAAATAATAATAATAACTAGGATATGTTTGTTAGGCGTACAGGTAGCAGTTGAGGGGGAGGGTTGGATGGTTATTGCGATAGATTAATTTGATCCTGGCATATTTTAAACGTAAGGATTGCTTACAGCGAAACCTCCATTTAAACTGTGTATCATCATGAAAAAGTCTTGAAGGCTAGTGATATCATATGGTTCGTCTCAACAAGTGCAGTAATTTGGTCGAGTGTGTTGATTTCAGTGACTTACACAACTTGGTAGAATTACTTTGTGGCACAACGGCTGCCGAAACTTTTGGAAGATGAACACTTTGAAAGATTTAGCAAACACAGATCGATAGTTGACTTTCAGCAAACTCTTGAAATATGTACGCTTTACGAAGGTTCAGCAAACTTTTAAAAGATGAACGCTTTACGAACACAGAATAGCAGACCTCAGCAAAAGTTTGGAAGATTAACACCGAGGACACACATATCAGCGTGTGAGTTAACGCATCAAAGTGAGGCAAAATGTAAGCAAGCACCCCAAAGTGAGGCAAATGTGTGTTGATACAAATATGCAATCTAAAAAACCTCATTAATGTCTCTGCTCCTTTATGATGCATGTTAAAGGCGAAGTGACTTACTTATAAAACCAATAATGACAACTTGGTGATAATGGGGGAGCACTGCCTTGCGCTAGGTTAGCCTGTGCGACTTCCCGCGATGGCATGAGCAAAGAACCTCACTTATCTCCCCAGCACTACGAGCTGAATGCAAGACAGCATGTACTGGATCGGACAAGAGTATCGGTTTGCAGGCGACATTAAACGGCAATGCAGCCAACAAGCTTGGGGGAAGTCGCTGCGCAGACTTAACCGCACTGCAAGGAGTGTCCCTAGTTTATTTGATGGCATAGCACAAAACAAAGCCCAAACCTCGTCTCCAAAGGGAGGGAGGGAGGGAAAAATTTTACAAGAATAGTATACTGAGCGCTTAAACCTTCATGAACACTGGAACCCAAGTGAACTCTGAACAGTCTTGCTAGGCTTTTATAGCTAGACGAATGTCTTGCTGGCATAGCCAGTAAAAAAGGCTGTACTACAAGACAGCTCAGCGTTGCATGTGCAAACTCTTAGCCATGAATAGTGCTTTGAAAATATTGACCAATGCTGTGGCTCGTACTAGCCTGCTTAAGACAACAAGGCCGTAAAGTTCTACGCTAGAATACAATGCATCTTAGAGCTCGCTTACCTTGACAACCTGACTACACAATTGCTTTGTTGAAAAAGAACCGCCATGAATGGGTTACTGATAACTGGCGTCACGTTCCCTTAACTACATTTTACTGGCGTGACAGTAAAATTGCTTTTTATTTATTGCACAGGACACCCAATAAAGTACAAAACACCCAACAGAAATTAGAGGTTGCATTCTCGTACCTCAAACGCAATAGCAAGGGGTTCCATATCGGAAGTGAAGTGCTGCCCCATGTAGAAAGGTAAAAGGCTTGGACAGGCAGTAATTATTAATAATTTGGGTTCCTTAGCAGTGCTCGAACTTAACAGTTGTCCACTTGTCTTCCCCAGTAGTCCTCTGGACAAGTAAAGTTATCACTCTCTGAAAAATACATGTTTTTTTTTTTTTGTATCATACCAAAAGGTGCTAAAACGGCCTTGAAACAAACAAAGAATTGCCAAAGAAAGACAAATTTTAGAAAATGAACAGGCAAAAATGCTGAATAAAAGTCTGGGTTCTAATCAAGAAACAAAATGCACTATGGGATACAAGATGGCCGCTTTTGTAATTATTTCATTTTGAAGGTCCTTTATCCATTTTTCTTTGGTGAATTAAAACATGAGCCAAACTATGTTGAAACGGAAACAAGTACAAGGCCCACTGTACACTTTCTTTGGAGGAAAGCAATAGTCTGATGATAAAGAAAGTAACACAGCATCTGAAACACCTGCTTTGACCAAAAAAACATGCAAGTTACCAGGAGGCATGGAAGGAAAATACAAATGGCCGAGGTTTGAAGAAAGGGAAAACAAAATGTTCTGCGAGACTTGTAGGGAATTTCCAAAAAGGAAAAACTTGCAATAGTCTCGAGGATCAGAACAAATAATTTCCAAACAGACAGCCTGAAAGCACATACATGTATCATGGGGCCAGTGAAGGACATGCTTTGATCAACGTTCAAGAAAATGGAATTTCTTTTAACACAGCATATTACATGTAAATTGTATATTTAAAACTTCTGTTTTTTATCTTCCCACAGTTGTGTTCATTGCAAAGAAAGAATGGTTTGACCCTTGGAAACACATACATGTACATGAATAATCACGCATGTAAAGAGATTTCTAAACATATCTCTCATTTCTTCAAGGTAGATCTCGTAAATTTGTATCTATTATGGCTGATGGAGCAACAGATGTCTCATGTTTAGAGTTAGAAATTGTGTATGCAGGGTTCGAAATGACAACACAACAGTTGCAAAAAGAAAGCCAGAAAAAAAAACTGTAAAAGTTGCATCTATAACTGCGATGATGTACTTTCATATAATTCTAATTCACCCCACAGTTCACATATAACGATCTGCTCCCAGTTTGCTTGTAATTTGTAAGAGTGCTGCATCGGTATCACAGAGGTCAAGGGTTCGAATCCTGTACAAGCCTGAATTTTTTTCAGTCTTTCTTTTTGCAACTGCAAAAAATTGCGTCTATCACTGCAATGATCTACTTTCCTGTAATTCTTCACCCCAAAGTTCAAATATATGATTTTCATATATTTATTACTTAATTATAAAATTATTACAATCCTTAGAAACTATTTCTGTGCTCAAAAGGAGTGGGAAAGAAAGTCATGGCATTGTGAAGGGATTAAAGGGCATCCAACACCAAGTGACGCCATTAGCTGTGGAGTGTATATCATACATGTAAAGGTGTGTTTAAAAGCAGACTGGGAAAACAGCTGACATTTTGCAATGCAACCACTTGTTTCCCCATGAAATGACATCTAAAAGTGAATGCTGAAATTCCATACTGATGATGACCCGGATCTCAATAGTGCTTCTGATCGGCTGAAGTAAATTTACCACCCAGTATGATCAATCAGAAGCATGACCCAGATCTGGGTAGAGACACATCACATATCAGTGGTGGTGTCACAAAATGTCAGCTGCTTTCTCAGGCTAGTTCAGAAAATTAAATTATAGATTTTTATATTGTATCTGTTTCATAATTAAAATCTTACTTTCAGTGCTCTTCTCACTTTTATTTTAGAGTGCTGAAATGTATTGCCATAAAAAAAAGGACTGATGGAAGACTTAAAAGTGTCGTTTTGTCTTTGCTGCAGACGGTGGCTCCTGACCTTACCAATATTCTGCATGAGAATTGAGGCCCTAAGTTGGGGTCGCTGAAATTACAAAAAAATATTCTCTTAAAATTATAAAAAAAAAGAAGAAAAGAGAAAATAAAAAGAGGTGAAGTCCATAAGTAGTAGTTTTAGGAGAGAGTAGCTCAAGAGACAAAACATAACTACCCTGTAGACTATAGGATATAGACTGAAGAATAAACATAAAATTATTTCTTAGATTACCTGGATAGCAGGTAAAAAACAAGATCTTGTACAATGTAATTTAAACCTATCAACAACAGGTATGAGCATCAGGAATGGTGCCTGAAGAAGATGGAGTTTCAAGACATGTAGCACAGCCAAACGCGTAGGAAATCCATGACAACCCTGTGAGTGGCAGCCACCACACAAAACAGAGGAGAATAAAAATTGTTATCACATACATGTACTTATGGAGAACTATAATCCTGTAAGAGAAATCTAAGAATTTTCTCATTAAAGGCATTCATCTTTTCAGTTTTATGTGCACCACAAAAGTGCCATAGGCTTTGAAAAAATAATACCGAATAATAGTCAATGTTTGTTCAAAGTTGATATCGATGTTTTATGTCATTTTTGTTTCACCAGTGACTTTTAAGTAAGAGAATTTGTAAGGTTCATTGATGACAGGGGATGTTCCCTTTAAGGTAAGCTTGGAATTACACATGCATAAATCATTTTCAAAGCTAAGTACTCAAATACGTTTTATTAGCTATTATAAATTCCATCATTACAAGTGATCTAGTTTGGCCACTGAAATGCCTATGAGGACCAGTGCTAAGCAACAACAGAAGTTGAATAAATCCTTGTTAAAAGACCTATCATACTTCAATTTCAGAGGTACATGTAACTTAGTCTTTGCCCATGGCCAATTTATTAATTCCCTTAACAGTGAGCTCCCGACTAGAGGAGATCAAGCCATAAACAGGGCCTTCATTTTCATGATATTAATAGTGCAAAAGTGGTAGCGGGACAAGTGACCATTAACAGACAATTGTAACACCACAGACCAGTGATTTGGTGGTCATTAAATAACTGCTTGGTGGTTTGGCAGTTGGATATAAAACTGTAAAATGTTTGAATCCAGGAGTCATTTGATAAGTAGGTGGAGCATGATCGCCTGCAGGGTGGACATACACTTGCTGTAGTCCTGAATAGGACTGTTGTTGACAGTGACTGACATTTCAGCACCCTGTGTGGTATTCATTTTCAGCGAAAATACTATCAACTGACATGATACATGTCACTTTGACTCTGGTTATTGACCTGACTGGTCAATTAAGTTGCAATGTCAAATGTTGTCTGTCAGTCAACAGTCAGGCGATGATGTTATTGGCTATGAATACTCGAATTAATATCATTCATTTTGTATATTTTTTTATTGTTCATCAAACTATCGGTTTTCCAGTCAATCCATTCTCTTGTAGTTAGTTTTGCTTGAGTTATCAATAAGTTGTTTGTACGGTGCCAGTAACTGTTGACTACATGTACGATTCAGTGACATGAGTCCCAGTTGATTTCATGTTTAGTCTGAAAAAGGTACATTTAAAAAAGGGATTGTGTTATTAATGTTTGTTTGTTTTGTTTTCCTAAGTACTTTTTAATACTACATGTATATGAAACTAAAATGTGTTACTGACATGTTTGCAACTTCATCGCAAACAAAAATTTCTCCTGTGTATTCAATGGCTCAAACAGTCAAGATTAACTTTCCTTACAAAGGGAAGTCTATAGCACACTGTTTTGATTTTCTTCAACTAATTTTGTCCTTTGGGTTGATTCCCACTGTATGAATTGCATGACATTCTATAGGACTCTGGGAAGATTTCTCAGTCTTGAGAGTCAAAATCAAGTCTGCCTTCCTTTAGAGGTTGGTGGGAGGTTAGTCTTAAGCTCAATCCAATTGGAAATTACCTTTTTTCTTTAAAGGTGGTTTATTTTAGTAAAAAAAAAGCACTTTATTTGAGTGTCAATGTATTTAGCATGAAAGTGCTAATTGTGGACCCTATTTTTATGTCTCCTGCTGGGGACAGACGGCCATTTTACATGGTCATCAGAGCCACGCGAAGCTATTTGCAGGGCAAAGGCAGTACCTTCATTTCTCAGTGATGTTAAGACCCTGAGTGTTGGTCTGGTCCCAGGAATCAAACCTGCGACCTCCCGCTCTGTAGTCAAGCACTCTTACTGAGCAAATTCTGTTGTGGTGTAGTAATACAATAATTCATTTTATTTCAGAGGGAAGTGCAATGTGAATTTGGTGAAATGGATCAAAAAGGTGAGTTACTGTACATGGAGCTATTTTCATGATAACGGAAAGACTTTCATTGTGGAATGAGTCCATATTAGTTTTGTTTACAAGATACTGAACAACATTCCATTCTTGTGTACAAGTAATTGCACTTTGCACAAATGATGTCACAATTTCTAGTCCCTGAACCAACATTGAACCAACCTGATCAGTATAAGAGTTTTGTATGGGAAAGTCACATTTGCCAACAATTTATCGTTGTCTTTGAAGATTTTTATTGTTAAAAGAAGCAAAATTCAACTTGGTTTCAATAAAATATATCTAAGGTGACAAAACCTATTTTACATGTAAGTAATATTTCAAAGTGCTATTCCACAATGAGTCCATTCCACTTTTCAATGACAAATGAAATTTTTATTCTGGCTCACACAGCATTTTTTCTCTTCCCTATTATTTTTGCGGCTCCATTTATCCTTTTTTCACGGTATGCATTTCTTTTTAGTTCTGCTTTGTGGTTAGCCATGTTTTATCTACAGCTGTAGCTCTGTGATTTCTCCACTGTTGCACCCTTAAACGGGAAAGAAATTACAGTGTAATTGATTTTATCTTGCTTTAATTTGTTGCCATTGGCTGTACATGTAGTTATGCGCAAAGCACTCTATTTGTTTCCGCCTGTTGTGATAACAGAATACATATGTATTCTGCGCTAAAGCGATAATAGCATTTTACAAACAGGTGTATTGCCAACAGGAAGGATTCACTGTTTTGTGGCTTACCTACATGTAGCTATACTGTAGATGTTTAGTTGTATAGCTTATAACATGGTGCAAGCAGTTTGTTTTCAGCACGATATAAATATGCCTGCATGTAGAGTTTCTACACATTAGTACAGTTCCAGTAGCCACATTCACTAGTCAAGCTCGTAGGACATAGCTTTGTAGACTAGAGTTCTCCCCTCGCTGGAGTGGCGCTATTGCTCTTTTCTTCCCCTTTTCCTCTCTCTTTCCTTTCATTTTCCTTGTGTTTTTTTTTTCAATTATAGTTCTTCATTTTTATTTTATTATTTTATTTTTATTATTTTAATGCAAATTACATGAACATTACTAAAAGTAAATGCAAAGCTACAAATTAAAATAAAGTGAAAATGAAATGAACAAAAAATAATACTAGTAATTGAAATACACATGCCATGAACTATTCAACTATTTTCTTTATATTTTCATAATCAGTGCACAATGGACTAGGAACTAAAAATAAATAACAAGAAGCCGCTCACAGCGGCATTCAGTCTCGCTTGCTTGAAGATTAGATCGAGAAATATATGAGGAGGTGATTAATTCTACACGAAACAAACAGTTTACTCACTAAATGTTTTTTACTTCCTACTTCATCGACGTCAATACTTTTTACTTGTTTCTGAATTGATTTAGTACGTGTGTTAGCAATGACCAGTTTCAGACCAAAATCTGTGATTTTCCCTACCCTATTTCAGCCCTTGAGCCTGGCGCATGACCAGAGCGCATGACAAGCTGTTACGACACGTACATGGTAGTTGGCGTAAACATTAAAAGGGAAGTGGTCTTATTGCCAAATGATGAAGTAGCTAATTCTTATAAAAAACATTACCCAATTCAAGACTAGAGTGCACAAACCATACCCTATTTCAGACCAACACGGCTGAAAAAAACATACCCTTTGGCACCATACATACCCATATAGCCTATATAAGGGACTCCCCCCGGGGGCAAAAAAAGCGTTGCAGATTATGAGTCTCACTGCTTGCGCAAGCGAGACTAATAAGAACCTCAAAGAAAAATTCTAAGGAATATGTATTATGGGAGGTACACTAGCATTCACATAGTTAAAGAAGTTTGGCCCAATATGTGGTCTGACTAAATGAATGTAGTTTGAGCAGTACATGGGGTTTGGTTACTGCAATTACTGCAAGTTCTCTTGATTATTAAAACGTAGGACTTTATTCGCGATGTTTACTTTGGCCATGATAATGGTTATGCCAGGATGATTCCGGCTGACTCATTAACACTGCTAAGTCTTTGTTGGTATTGTCAGAGGAAGAAACTGATCCCTCAGCGGTCTGCTGTTTTCAAACTTGGCAACCTCACTGATTTTAACCCTCTGGTGATGGCAAGAGACAAAATTAATCTTCAAAGAGTAGTAGTTTAAGAGTGAAATTGTCAATGGATTTTTCCCCACAGAGGCCACTTTTGCTTTAGACCCCCCACCCCCCTAGAATTTTCATTCCATGTGGCAGGGTTTTTACATGTCATGGAAAACCTGGAAAGTCATGGAATTTATGCATTCCATTTTGCAGGCCTGGAAAGTCATGGAATTTAATAGTCGGTCCTTGAAAGTCATGGAAAATTAAAGGTTTTGTTTGATAGCTTAGTCACTGTCAATGCCAAGGCAAGGACAATGTAAGATATAGAGAGAAGTGATTAAACAGAGCGAACGGCATGCATTTTGGTGGACACCAGAGTTTGTGTCTGTTGAACTGTTTAAGGTCCAAAAATACCGTAAAACAAGGAAAGTCCTAAAAATTTTTGAAAGTGACAGCCAAACCTAAGGTCTTGAAAAACTTAAAAAGGTCATGGAATCTGAAGAGGTTAAAAGAGTACGAACCCGGGGGCTGGTTATCTAGCAACAGCTAGATAACGGGAAGTTTATTCATGAGCCGATGACAACTTTGTTAAAGAAAGCTATCGCATAAGGCGTGAAAAAAGTATTTAGCTGACCGTAGATAAAAGATGATCAATGCAAACAATAATACGTGTTTTGAAACACTGGTAACAGTAAAATAACTGATAACTTGCTCAACAGAGAAGCTGTTATTTATTAATAACTCACCAATCTTACTCAGAGCCCCCTAGAAAAAAACCTAGGTGAGTAACGCCCCTCCCCCTTGGAAATGATCCTTTAGGACCTTCCCCTATCCCCTCAGAATTTCCGTTGCCCTCCATGGGGCGGTGGGGGGTGGGTGGTTATCAATAATTTCTGGAAGTACACAATGGAAGTTTATCAGGATTGGTCAGAATATCCAGACCAAAGCCAAGGTATTGTGGAAAGATCTATCTTTGCTGATGTTTTGTACCATCTTGTTACATGTAGCTTAAACTGAAAGCTAAATGGGTCAAGGGAGGAAAATATGCATGGTTCCTTATAGAACAAAAATGTCCAGAGCTGTCATCAAAGGGTTAAGGTGTTATTTCCAGTATTTTTATTAACTGTTGTTATTTAAAAATAAGACCATGGAAGTGTCTTTTGATAAATTATTCAACAACAATGTCAGTTTGAGTGTAGACTGAATAGTTGTTAATTTTTCCCCAGCACCATGGATCCAACAGAGTAAGGAAGTTTGTGACTACAGACTGTGGCTGCACACTGGTGGTGAAATGTCATAATAAAGGAAGCTGCATTCAAGGACCTGTTGAGAAGTTGTCTTGGCTTCATACTAATTTTATAACAAAGCAAAGAATATATTTAGTACTGACAGTGCTATCAGGATCAGAGTCAATTCTCTTTTCTCTGGGAAATATTTAATAACCATTTCAGGTTGTTATTACAAAGAGAGGCTGGTTATTTTGACAATGATCATGTGGTTCGCCTGTCCACATTAATTTACTGAAATTTATTTTATTGTAAGAGTTGGACTGATCAAGAATGAAAATGATGTCAGTCGAATTTCCAGAAATTCTCAAACCCTGTGCGGTTGGCAGCATTCATACAGTAGCTTTGTACAATCTTGAAAAGGTCTTGAAGTAAAAAGTTATTGAATTCGCTTAAGGTCTTTGAAAAGTACTGGATTCCTTTATTGGGTCTTCAAAATTCCTTGAAATTCGATACCTTGTCTACACTGTTTTCTGTGAAATTGGATTATCTCACAGAGGAAAATTTGGCTCATCCTTGGTGTAAGAACCTGTAAACCTCACGGGTAAACATTTTTTATTCCTGTTTCCTTATTTTCAAATGCTATTTCTGTACCTCAGATGCAACTTCAAGTCATACCCAGTCGTTGCAAATTGTTGTCACGTAAAGTGGTGTGGCTGAAGAAGTAAAAATGGTAAATGACTCCATAGTTCAAAAAGGCGAATAAAAAATGCTGATTTATTGAATAAGTCTTAGTGATTGAAAACTGTAATTTGTCCTTGAAAAGTCGTTGAAATTTGTTTGTCAGTTTTAATTTGTTGATGAAATGACATCACTGTTACTCTAAATCAATTTCTCTTGTTGCCACCCAACTGGAACAAAGGATTATTACATGTATTAATGATGGATGCACCGTCAAACCAAGAAATCATGGTAAAAATAATAAGAACTTGTCTAAGAAATTATGAAAGTAAAAATAATGTTAAAAGAGAAGAGAATTGATTTTCCATCATAGTAGCACTTCAAATTAGAATTTAACAATATAGTTGCCATCATAATTCCATTCTTTTGAGGGATACCTAGTAGTGGCTATGACCTAAGCCAGCTTGTAACTATTAATTTGAGAAATATGTTGTGGTAAAAGAGGATATAGGACAAACAGGCTTCTCTATTACATGCATGAAAAGCCATAGGAAGAGCTAGGCAAGGCAAGTAAAGAGGATAGCCTAAAAACTGGTGAAAATAGTGGAAATTTGTTGTTGGTTCTCTTCCTTGCTCCAAGAGGTTTTTCTCCGGGTACTCCAGTTTTCCCCTCTCCTTAAAAACCAACACTTCCACTTCCAAATCGATCTAGAGCGCATGGACATGTTTCACCGAGTTCTTATGAACTCCTAAGTGCTCCATAGGAAACAAATTACAATATTATTACAATAGAATGGGTTGTTTTCAGTTGAATTGTTGAAGTTGTCTTAATTTACTCTGCTATACAGTGGAACCTCAACTTAATAAAGGGCCAAGGGAATGGCAAAATGTGTTTGCCATAACGAAGTCCTTTTTCATATATTTTACTATTACTGGGGTAAAACAAATCGTTCGTTATACCAAGGACTTCCTTATATAGTTGTTCGTCATATCGAGGTTCCACTTTAGTAGTAAAGGTAAACAAAATCTTTCAGCCACTTGTGCTATATGACTGACCAAATGACAATGATGGTATTTCTACTTTCTCAGTTTGTCTGCCATTTGTTTGTTTTCTAATTTTTTCCACGTCAGTCATTTTTAAAATAGATTGTCCTTTTAAAGTAATGAGGCCCTCCCAAATTGAATTTCCATTTTTGCTCACAGGGGTGAGGGGGAGATAATTATGTCCTCAATCTGAATTTCAAAACCCATCTTTTCATGTGTAGAGGTAGCCATGGCCTGTTGGTATTTTAATATTGTTTTGTGCTTTTCTGAATACTCGAGGCTAGCTAGTCATAAGGTACAATGGGCCTTTTGAAGGTGGTCAGACAATTGTGTGATTCAAAATCACCATGCTGCAGGGAGGCAAGGGTTGTGGCCATTTGACAGCTTTCAAAACAGGGTATCTGCTGACCAAAATCACATGGCTCAACCGTAGCAGATTTCTTTGCAAAGGTTACAAGTTTATTGTTTGATGTAAATTATAAATTTAATAACGGGAACTTTGCCTTTATTATTACATATATATATTATTAGCTACATGCTGCCTTCAGTGCTGAGCCCAAAAAAATACTATCATTTGGAAATCTACTCCCTTTCTTTTGAAGGATCAACGGTATTTCTTGCTTTCCGGCATAACAGCCTTTGGCCCGTCCAGTGGTATGAAGCTGTTATACTTACATGCAAGAAATGCACTGGAATAAGGCGGACAAAGAGCTCGCCACAATGAAAAAAAGAGAGGGAGAGTTCCAAATGGTAGTATTTTTTGCCTCAGCACCCAAGGCAGCTTGTAGCTAATAATATACAGTATATGTTTTTGTATACCCACTACCTCATTCCCTCGTGTTACCTTTAAAATTATAAATAATGGGAAACGAGCCTGGCATCGGCCATTCACATCCACATGTCTAATTAGAAACCCAAAAAGTGAGGTTTAGCTCAAGTTATTCATAGTCTCACAGGTCCAGTGATCATTTAATTGTTCTTGTTCTTTTGCACTGCTTTCTCAGAATCAGGTTTTTCTGTATATTGTCATTAAACATTTGCAGAGTGCAGCTCATTGAATAAAGTAACACTTCCTATAGCAGAACCTAAATCTCTAGGAATACAGAGGCAACTTTTCCTTGAAAGACTTGCTCGTGTAAATTGGAGAACTTAGTTTTTCGAAAAAACTGTCAATAGCTATTTACACCACCAAGGAAAAGTTGCCATTAAAAACTTGTTCTAGTAAAAGGGGCTGATAGGATCCTCTTCTCAAAGTTGTGCCTCATTTGCAGCTCCGTCGTAATTTCTTCATGTAAATAGCAAAACTTGGCAAGTTCTTTGCCTTTTCACGGAAAAATCTACTCGCTGCTTGAAGGAAGTAAGCCTAGCCCTGACACTATTCAAGGTCATGTTTAAAGATAAGTTTACTGAAGCTGCATTTCATTTTGTAACCCACAACCCTGCCAAGTTAAACAACCTCCCTCTTTTGCTAATGGTGTTTTTAGATAGTCACCTTTGAGATATTTCAAGGGCAAGTGGAAGACAAAAAGGGACTATAATTTGAAAATCATACCATTAATGCAAATTAAGAGCACTTAAGTGCACAACGAGCCCTTAACACACTGTCCACTATGTGCTTGGCCTAAAGCAGAAAGAAAGTCGAAAGTCAAACCCTACACCAGGAACACTAGAATTGTTTTGCTGCTGATAATCCAATAATTACAGCATTTATACAGGAACACTAAAGCAGCAAATGTCTTCAAAGCCATTGCAAAATTAATATTCCTTAAAAAAATACAGTAATGTCAGTTATACGTTATTAAATTAATATGCTCCGTGGTTAATTAACTACCCATTGTAGATCACGTGATATTCTCTGCTAGAGGAGAGACAGCTTTTCAAATTCACCATTTTCACGTAGATCATAATGCACTTTATTTCCGCCCCTAAATTTTGCATGTGCATTGTCTTTGATTTCTTTTGGGACCACTGTAATGCCGAGGAGAAATTGAAATCAATGGTTATGCAAAGCTATGGGGATAAACAAGGTTCATTATCATCTAAGTAAAAGTGGTGAATATATATAAAAAATTGGTCTTCTTCTCCATCTACACCACCATATAAAACTTGTCTACTCTTAATTTTGTTTGGAAATTGAGCCCTTCCCTACCCCGCCTGCTGGTGACTAAACGGAAGAGAAAAGGGGTGAAGGGGTAGACCACACCCACTCTAACCTCCCCGGGAGAGGAGTGGGGAAAGGAGTTAGCGTCGGTGAATAGCGTTTTTATCAGCTTCGGGATATTAATGAAAATATATGTAAAGAAGATAAAAAGCAATTAAATTATTAGAAAGAAAACTGGTTTACTTTAATGTATTTTCTGTGTTATCAACAGGTTGTAATAATTTTTAGTTCATATATTTTGTAATTAATATTACTTATCAATACACAATTCTGCCTATGGGTTGCATAAATATTTATTCAATAAACTATTTATCTACTTTCTACCACAGATGAACGTTTTCTATCCGTCACGAAGTAAAATAGACTAATGCCTTTTAAATCAAATGCTGTCAACCCTCAAACTCACAAAATACTGTATCCCCAGAATTGTGAGATATATGCCTAATCGAAAACTTGCCCCATTTTCTAAAACACGGTACTGCGGCGCTCTTTTGAGTAACGGACTACATAAAATATCCCATTTTCAAGAACACGGCAGTAAGGCGCTCTTTTGAGTAAACAGATTCAAATGTAGTTCATTTTCGTGATCTACAGCACGGCAGTGCGGCGCTCTTTTGAGTACAACAATATTTTTTACTGCGGCGCTCTTTCGAGTAAAAAAATATGAATATATGAATAAATTACCCGGCAGTGGGGTGTGGGCTCCCGCCCAAACCCCCCTCCCCCACTCCGGAAGGGGGAGAGTGGGGTGTGGGCTCGGCCCCCCACTCTTTAGGGGGAAAAGTTAGAGTGTTTATCCCTCAAGGAAAAACTTGTCCGATATTTCTATTTATGTTACCAAACAGAACATTCATGCTAAGACTTTTCAAGAAAAACCTCTCACTTAAGTCACAAGCAGAAGGTAAGTAAAGGTAGGAAAGGTCTCGATTTATAAACATAAACTATTAAGATGTTTGATAAGTTTTATTTGGTGGTTTAAATGGAGAAATCAAGATTTGTTTTCATATTTACCATTTTTACTTAGACTATAATACACATTGTTTACCTTAGGATTTACCTCTTAAATTTTGCTTAACCATTGTATCAAATTTCTCCCGGGTATTACAGTCATCCCAAGAGAAATGGAAGACAAGAGTTATGCAAAATTTTGGGGGGTAAACAAGGTGCATTATAGTCTCCGTAAAAACGGTTAATACGAAAAAAGTTCTCCATCTACACCACCAAATAAAACTGTTCAAAAAATCTTACTAGCCTAAATTGAGACCTTACTTACCCTTACTTACCGTCTGCTGGTGACTGAAAAAGAAGGTTTTTCTTGCAAAGTCTCCGCATGAATGGTTTGAATGGTAACATAGATAGAAATATCAGACAAGTTTTTCCTTGAGGGATAAACTCTAACTTTTCTATTTACATTGAACAAATTAAACTTGTTAAAAAACTGACTACTACTTCTTGTTTAAAATAAGTAACGTAACACAACATGATTGTCCGCAAAATCCTCCAAAGGCTGCGGTAATTTAATGTTATATCACAATCTCCTTTCGGTTCTGTTTTTGGTGTATCTTCTTGAAGGTTAGGGCTCTTGAACTTCATTCTTACATGGATACATACTGCCTGAAAGAAATTAAAATACAAGTAAGACGAACTTTGACATTTAGAATTCTTTCTAACAATAAATATACCGTAAAATTCCGAAAATAAGTCCCTCCATGTATAACCCCCTCCAAATATAAGCCCCCCAAAATCGTAACGAAAAAAAAAACCTCCGTTAAAACGCCCCTCCGAATACAAGCCCCCCGGGGCTTGTACTCGGAATTTTCCCTGTAATACAAAGTAAAACAAAGCAAAAATGGTAAATTACCTTCCCACTACAAGCTAGCCAACGCAAATTTCCCTCCGTACATAAGCCCCTCAAAAGGGCCTTTGAAAAATATAAGCCCCGGGGCTTATTTTCGGAATTTTACGGTAGTTGCTTAGTTTTTATTGCCGAACCTGCATGTATAGAATTAATATACTTTTAACATGGTTTTAGGATATAACCTCCTGTACTCTTACTTATTGACACTGCTGCTTCTGAAAAGTCCATGAAAAGATGTCAACATCACGCCTTGGAGGGCATCACTGAGGCAAAACCATGGCGATTTTTGTTACGGTTAAACCTTTTAGACTGTTTTTTCCCCTTGCATATTATAAATTTTTTTTAAAGTTTGATTCATTTCAACTGGAGAGTGTCCTGCTATCCCCTGAATGTGTCTATTGGCAAATGAGGTAGAGTAAAAACATGAAATATGTTTTTGGACGTTTTAGTTTTCAGTTAAGTTCACTTTATAGATAATTATGTGAAACGAATAATACTGAAATTAACTGAACAAATTGCGAAGATTGACCAAGAGACCTCGTGTCCTTTTGCACATTATCACCCATTCCCTAACTATAAGGATTGTGAGCGTGGCTGAGCAAAATTTTATAGAGAAAGAATTCTATCATAACCTTTATTAAAGCGTAGACCAAAATAAAGAAACAAAACCCTTGCATAAAATCACCTGATACGAGATTTCATCACGCAATTAACAAAATCAGTTCCAAATCAAGTTTTATTTTTATTCTATTTCAATGGCAGATTACATTCTGAATCCATGAGTTAGGTAAGCCTGAAAGTGGAAACAAAATGCAGGTAAAATATTTCTTAGTATTATATATTTATTTATTTTAATAACTTAATTTGAGGACATGGAAAAAACCGTAGCCTAGCGTAGTGTCAGCAAGTAAGTAAAACCCCACTGAAAAGAAAAGAAACAGTCTAAAAACAAATTATGTTTTCTTATTTTGCTGGTTCTTACCCACTTTACTAACTTTTTGTTAAGTGATTTAATGAAATTATTCAAAGGAGCTATGTCACGATTTTTTCAGTTGTATAATAAATATAAAACCCTAAAAACATGTGTATTAAAATAAAGCACTAAAATGATGATTCGATTTTACTCAAAAATTACTCTAATACTTCAAACTAGTGTACGAATTTGGCTTTCGATGGCCAAAATAGAAACGGATTGCCAACTAAGAAAACTGAGAATACTCTGTTCTTATTTCATCTCAGCCTTTATTGTAGCAAGGCGTACTCTGCTCTTTAAAATGGTAATTTCAATTTTTAAAACTAAGAATTTGAATTTTTATATGTGATAATTTTTTGCACTCAAATGCATTGGGCGAGTGTTTTAAAACAAGCAAACGCAATGCAAGCCATTCAGAATGTAGAAATTCTACTTACTTAAAAGAACTCGAAAAAGTTTGGGTGACCCAGAAATCGAACATAATATATATTGTTGCAAGTTACACTCTTTGTTCTACCTTTCCTGGTACAACGTGTTGTACTGGCTTCATATTACGAATGCATACTTTTTATAGTAACGGAATAAGTAGTAACATCTGCTGGAAGGACATATTTATTTCAGCGACCCTAGTTTACAGAATACATACAAGATTAGTTCAAATTCTTCTCTATGCTGATATACAAACAAAAGAAATATAGAAAGAAATACATGTACCTACTGTGGCTAAGATTTTAGTGAAATTCTTTTGCGAGTAAGAAGACGAAATCTTGGAAAGTACGTTACATTTTTCATGCTCTCAAGTCAGTGCATCAAACCCCTAACTCTATTCAGAGAGGATTGTTTTGATCTCCTGGGACGATTAATTTACTCATCATTGTAATACCTGTAATGTAAAGCAAAGACTTTGAAACTTTTCTGATAAATTAATTAACCTAAAGGAATAGGTGGAAAGAAAAAAACGTACTCCTGACATTTTAAGAATATAAAAATTCTAACATATGACAACTTGGAAAAAAAAATTGAATAAGATGACCAAGAAATCGAAAGATCATGTTGAAAAGTTTGAACTTTGCATTCTGGACCTGACGTTTTTATATCGATCGAATATACTAGCTGCGATGATGTAATTTTTTTAAATTTAAGAATTTAGTGGTTTTCTGTTTCCAAACAATCTCTACTATAAAATTTCTTTTAACATAAGACAAGTTAACGAAATCTGGAAAATACATGTACGATACGATTCTAATATACAAAAAAAGAGTGTAGAAAGAAATAAATGTGCATCAATGAACCTAGCCTGCTGGAAACAGAAGCTCTAGTAGGCAAAGTACTTGTTCACTGAGACTAAGATTTTAATGAAATTCTTATGCAAGTTTATAGCAGACAAAATTTGGAAAAAAAATTTCTTTCAATTGTTCCTACTCGATCTCGTTAAAACCTTTCATGATACAGCCACTGAATTTATTCAAAAAAGTACTCATCATTTTAAACATCTATTTACTGAATTTAACAACGATGTAATGTGACTTCATTAGACATGATGTCAAATTTCTTTTCTGAACCTATATTTTACCGTTCTAGCCTCTAAAAATAGGTATAAAGTCAAAAAAACTAAAATAGGAACGTGTCTCATGAAATCATTAAGTTGGCAAATATTAAAGAATATTGGCAGTGACGTCAAGATGGAGTCATATATGATAAAAGAACGAACTGAAAGCATCCGCCATCTTAGATTTGCCATTTTGAATTAATTAAATACATTTTAATTTGCTTTAAAACTTATAAACTGAGGGAATCATCAAAAAAAATTCAAATTTCATTTGTTTATAAAAGGGTATCTTGGAAGAAAAACGAATCTACCAGTAAGAGGAAGTTCTGAAATAAGTAAACATTATCGTAAATTAAACTCGACAACCCAGGTTACAATATCAGCTAAAATACATTTGATAACTATGCAATTTTTTTTCTGGGCGTCAAAAATGGTTTGCCATGGCGATGTCAATGTTGAAAACACGTCAAGAAGACTTACCAATATTTCCAGATTAATTTTAGGAAAAGTCGCTGTCTAAATGCTAGGCATAAATGGAACCAAACACATGGCGAGAAAGAGACACTTTTTCAAAAATTCTTTGACTTCATCCCATTTGTACTAGCTGCATGCCTAACGTTTTGAGTTCTAGAAGAGTTTTTCAACATCCTAGGAAAGCAGATTTTCCCACGGTACGAGATTCAAATGTTTGAGATGGAAAATTGTACGAGATTAGCCGACTAATGCATGATAGAAAATATATTCTCTTTTTTAACCACCCCATAAACTTTTGTGTTTACCCATGCATAGGTAAACGAAACATGAATATAGCTAATGAGTTTCAGCGGGTGATCAGTTCAGTATTAAGGTCAAAAAAATCTTTCAACGAAAGTCGAATCTGTGAAAGATGTACTTAGCGGAAACTGGCAAATCTTGGAAAAATACTCTTCTTATTTTGTAGAATTCTACTTTCGATTTGTTACGTTTTCTATTTGTGTTTGTCATTTGTATTTGACTGATAATCTGGTACCTTGATGAACTTTTCTATTTTGCTTTAATTCCCGAGCGATGAACCGATACAGCTCTAGTATTTAATGAATTTAGTAATATCAAATCAATGAGGAAAGATATCCTTGTCTAATGTTTGAATAGGAAAAAAATCATATGCAATACTGAAATGTTGAGAAAGCAGGTGCGATATTTTCAAAAGAAGACATCTTTTTATCAATTAATATAGTCAGTAACAGCCGCGTTTTCACCCAAATGAAATCTATAGAAAAATCTATATTTTAGACAGCTGTCACCTTATTTGTTTATTTATTTATTTATTTATTTATTTATTTATTTTTTGCCATGTCAAGGAAAAGGTAAAAATGAAAAGAAGAGCTGTTGAAAAATCATGTGAACCTGACATCAGAAACGAATTCTCTATTTCGCTGGTTCGTATTACTAAATCCGTTAATGATTTTCTGCTCAAGTTCTTGAAACAATATTTAAGAAATACATTCCTAACTGCTTCTTTTCTTAAGCTTACTGATACTTATAAGAAACAATCAAAGCTTCATCAGGCGCCCGAATCAATCATGGTGATAAAAGTTTGATTAACTGAATATGATCAACAAAACTACTGAGGTCTAATTCGTATGTTACTGGTTTCATCCGGATATTTGTCGCAAACATTTTTTTTTCGAAAAAAAAGCTGTAACGAAATTAAAACAAGGTTATAGCTGTTATAATCCTATAGTTCTGAATCTAACTTTGGAATAAAATAACTTTGGAATAAATTATTTCATAAAGAGCTGAGCGAGAGAAAATTATTTTTCTGTTATAGCCATCGAGTACATCGACTTGATTTCAATCAATGGATAATAATTCGGTACTGAAAAGATATCACACTATCTATCAAAAGAATATTTTAAATCAATTCGTCAGGTCGTTAAAAAACTAGAAGCTCTAAGCTCTCTGTAAGAGAGGTAGGTCATGGTTCGGATTTCTCAAAGCAATTAGATTAGATGACGCGTGCAGGCAAACGAAAACTCAAAGATCAGAGTGAAAATTGGTTGAAACTTATTTTAGGAAACCTAGTTGAAGAACATATATAAGAAAATCAGTTTCTAGTTCTTTTTTGTCTGTGTCTAACAAAGCAAGCAAGAGAAGAAAAGAAAGAAATATGTGTGCATGAACCAAGCCCAAACTGAAGAAAAGACGCTCTATTAGGCCAATCATTGAATGAAATTCTTATGCCAGTAAGCAAACAGAATGCAGTAAAAATAATTAGTCAAATTTCATTAAAACTTTTGAGCCCGTGTGATACAAGAATCGAGTGACTAATTAAACCAAAAACCAATTAGCCAAATCTGAAAAAAATCGAAAAGAGGTCCATTAAGGTTTCTATTCTTGCGGGTTATTTTTATTCAGTTAATTTCAATAGATCCTAAGTATGAGGAAAGGAACCGAATTAGAGAAATACTTCTTTTGATTTCGATGGTTTCGTTTAAAGTTGTTGATCAGTGCAGAGTAACTAAATATTTCGAGAACTACTAACAGTAGCCTTCTCTCTTCTTCTTTCCACTGCTAACTTTCTTAAGCTTTTATTTGGATTTCTTGGATACATTTTAAAACATCTTTTGAAGACTAAAATGTTTAAACTGAAAGCTTATTGAAGATTTTTTTCTTAAAAATGTTCAAGAAACAATTTTGTATTTCGCACGACAAGTACTCGGTAAATTGCATAATTATGTAGTCTAGTTTATCACCAGTGACCAGTGAATTAAAAGTGGAAATTAACAAGATACTTATCCATCCTCCAGGCTTGCGAATAGTTATCATCCAAGCGAACAAGACGGACACACTCTAAGACAATTGTACATCTGAAAGGAAGAAATATAACACAAGATTAGCTGACAGTTTCAACTGAGATTGCTACTAAAATTTATCATTGGTACACAGAGATGTATGGAGGTATTTACCTGTATTTCATTATTGCCAATCAAAGTAGACGTCCTTCGTATGAAAAAGCTTTACTACTCTGAGATAAATTCTACATACTTCTGTTGGCCTGAAAGAAATGCAGAAATACATCTTAGCACAAAGTGTTCATTGAACAGGACTCAGTCCCTCAAATGCCGAAAGCCTCACTAAGTATTTACTTCCTCAACCCCAGTCTTCCAACTTAACTCACACCCCTTATTACATGTACGTCCCCAGGGAATTACGAAAATCCTCCGAGAATTAATCCGATGTAGAAAAGTGTCAATCAAAAATCTACAGTTCGTAATCTCTTGTAGCTTTGCAATTTTATCAGATTCCCAGGACCCTTAGCTTCGGGAAGGAGCGCAATCCATGTGAAGTGCCATTTAACTGGGCCATTGCGGGCCCACGCTTTTCAAATTTCTGTATTTTGAAATTTTTAGAATCTAAAATGGCGTTTAAATTTTTTATTTTCAATTTTGACCCTTAGAAAAGTTATTTTAAAGTTATTTTATTTGATGTTGTGATTTGTGAAGTGAATAATAGAAGAACAAAACACCAGCCAAACTGTCGTAAAATCCATCCAGAAAACTTGCATGATCCGAGTAACATAATTTGTTACACAGGGTGATTGAAAAAAAAAAAAGAAGTAGAAAAAACAGAGCAAGAAAACAAATTTCTACGTATTTGAAAGTTGTGTCTTCAGTGTACGAAGTTCTGTATCTCACTATTATAGAAGTCTAGATTGAAAGTGTTACGAAAAATTAAGCATCTGTTCACTTAATTTATCCTGAGACTGCACGGAAAATGTATTGCTATTAAAGTAATAATAAAGAAGTAAGTGAATAAATAAATAAACATAAACACATAAATCATGGCATGCAGACATAAGAAATGAAACTGAATTTGTTAATTTAGGTAGCTTAGTAGTCTATCAGATCGTAGCTTGGTGAAAAGATTCTTTCACTTGCTTCGAAGTTCTCGCTTATTGTTATAAGGCTATAACGGCCCGAATAAATCTGCTTACCTACATTACCCAAGAAATTAAATGTGATTAACGTTTTGGTAATCTACCTTATTTGATTCAACCACCAGTTATTTCAAGCTTTAGCCCCTAAGGTCTAATAAACTGGCAAGGTATTGCGAGCTAGCAATCCGAGTGGCATCAAAATGTATGTTTGATGAGAATATCCTGAGAGCATATCTCTATATAGCATTGTATTTATATATATATAAAAAAACATTATCAACCCGAGCAAGGACCTAGTAGATGTATTTGTAAGCTATCCAGCATGAAAAGAAAATTTTTTTAAGTCTTATGTATAAAGCCAAATTAATTGAGTGGTATGTTTTTAATTTCTGATTTCGTTTTCTTTGAATAATTTCTTTGTTCTCTCAACAAAAGTAGGCAGTCACATAAATATATAGTTTTGGCAGCTTTAGTGATTGTTGGAAGACTGAACAAGGACCAATTAATGCCAGTTTTTATTTCGCTGGAGTTCTAGGTAAAATACTAAAGATATACAATTCTGGTTTTGCTTTTGATGAACGCATTTTGAATTTTGTACTAATGTTAAAGCAATAAACTGATCAATGGAAAAGAATCGCAAACATTCCGTAACATAGTCTCAAAATGGCCATGACGTCCTTCACATGGTTTGCTTGGGGACCCACCCTTATGGATCTTGTAAAATTGTTCCTATATACAAGAAAAATCGAAATCACCCCATGAAGCTCAAAGGAACAATTTATGTCCCTGCTTTCTGGGTGTTTGAAGCCCTCCTTCTCGCCTCTACCAATCGTAATACACTTGAGTTCGTTTTTTTTTTATTATTTTCCCATAAAGATCAAAGGAATAATTTTTTGCCCCTACTTTTTGGGTGTTTGAAGCCCTTCCTCCTCCCCTCTTCCAATCGAAATACACTTGTGTTTGTTTTTAATATCCCCATGAAGATTAAAGGAAGAATCTCTGTCCTTGTTTTTCGAGTATGAACGCTCTCCCCCTTCCCTCAACGAAAAATGGCTTCACAATCAGGTCTCCCACAAAAAATTGAGTGGGAGCCAAAAATGAACGATTTAATCACCCTTGGGAAGAGAGGAAGGTGAATGAAAAGTTAACAAATACTCATCTCCACACTCGTCCGTTTCGTGGTTAAAAGAGACAACTCTTCTATAATGACAGTCAGGACTCCTGCAGGACTGGCAGCTATTAAGCGATCAACAGGTGACCCTGGATGGTCCAGTCTTTGTGTCCCAAGCGCACAATCTAACGAAAAACAAAGATCAATGATCCTCTCAATTAGCATATACAGTAACTCACATATAAATATGTGAGTGAATATGAATTATCAATATACTACCTTTAAAGAATTTGTCGTTATATGTCAGTTAAAGAGGTGCTTTGAACAGCAGATTGGTCAACATAATTGTTCGGTAGTTTTCTCAGCTAACTTTATAGATGCAAGTTGACCCGATTACGTTGGACTTGATTTAAATGATCGACAAATATCAGTGAAACATGGCTCAAAAAATATTAAAGTTCGTATCTTGTGAGCCCAAAATGATGAAAACGGTACTGCTGTCACTTAAGAGTTGGATTCACGAAAGCATGCTAGCGGTGAATAACACTGAAGCTTTTTCCTATGCAGTATATTCTCTTTGCTAAGATTAAAACAAGGCTTGCAATCATGGAAGATTTTAATGCTTGTAATGCGCAGTTCTTTTACTTTTGAACCAGCTTCTTAATTTCAATTTGGCGAATTTTTGTTAATTTTATGTCGCTTTCCAGTTACTATGTAGCTTTAATTTCTTGTTGTCACAGAGGTCTCCCGCTGCAAGGCACTAAGTCAATGAGCTCAGTAACAGACCTTCTTAGCTCTTGTTAATTTTGTTTTCCCGATGCAGGTCAACTACTGATGATTCGCCAGAAAACTGTTTGTTTCAAATTTCTTCATATTCACGAACATAATAATATGTACGAATAATTTATTAAAAGACTCTTAGGGCAAATTCCCCTGGGACCTTCATTAGGAAAACAAAATATACGTGCTAAAGAGGTCTATAGATGGAGCGATGCAAAGAAATACCGTTAAGCCAAACCGCAGCCGAGCGCGAAAAAATGCTTGCAAAAACGAAATTTCATGTATTTTTTGATATTTTAAAATCGCCAACATTAAACGAAATGTTGGCGAAAGAGTAGACAACTGGACGAAATTCTGCGAATTTTGTCCTCAAGTCTTTTTCACAGTACTGTGAGTATGCATGTAAATATCCTAAGTTAAGCCTGCTCTTGAGTAGACATAAGGATATTTACAAATAGGACATGTCTAAAATAATGTCCTAAGGTTCCTAAGTTATATCTCAGGATATATCTTAGGCAGATTCAGTCTTGTTAATGGGTTAGCCTATTTATATCTTTTGCTGAATATTTGCTATCTTTATTGTACTTTCCGCTGTTTTTCCTAAATTTCCCTTGTTTTCTTGCTCAAAAAGCTAGATTGGTAGCTCTGTTATGTTGTTACAGCGACTTCGAAAGCCATCGAGACTAATGATCCATCTCGCCCTTGAAAAAGTCCATATGCCAAGGGGTGAATTCGAAAAAAGTCATTTGCCTAGTGAATTTTGTTTATGAACGAAGTTTTTATAATAAATGAAAAATTAACAGCTATAATTGATCAAAAAAAAGTCGTGAAATATTATCAAAATGAAAATCTGTACGTTTGGTATCAGTTTGAACAAAGTTAAAAAATAATCAATTAAAGCAGAAAACAAAGTTAAAAAATAATCAATTAAAGCAGAAAACTAAGTGACCCCGACGACGGAAATTCCAGCAACAAACAGTAATCAATTACCGAAAATAACAAAAGACCACACAAAAGACGCATATAAGCAAGATTAAACTTTATTGTGCTTTCTTGCGTGTAGCGCATCGCAATAAAATATAAAAAATGCGGTATTTATGCCGCATTTTTACTGATCATTTGAATCAAGCCGCGAGTAATTAACGTATCATTACGCCATAGGGTTTCAAATAGTGTCTCCGGCTAAGCCAGAAAAACTATCGAATGAATGTTGACCAATTTTTGTCCAAATTTGTAGCACCTCACAAAATCTCCTAACCTTAGTAAGTGTTCATGAGACACAATTATTCCTGTCATTATACTAAATATGAATCCTATTGGATTTTTTTTTGCTAAAATTTTAGCTGAATTGATTTTAAGTTTATACGATCATAGTATGCGAGTTATTTGATCTTTTTCAAAAGTAGAAAGTAGCGCTTCTGAGAGAAACAAAATTCAATTGGGAACAGAAAATAAACTGAGATTATATAAACTCAAATCTTTTGTTTTAGGCCAACACATCGAATGTTTTTAGAAACAGCCCAGATAAAAATTCACCAATTAATTGCATTTTTTTTGTCAAAGCAAATACGGCTATTTTCGTCGTCCTTAGTTGTAGAAACAACTTAATAGTCTATAATATTAAATACACTTATCTGTCGGCCTTCCGTTCGCTTGTCGGATCGGAATGGACTTTCCAAGGACTCTGTACCTGCATTGTTGAATGGGAGGGAATGAAAGTTCGTTGGACGCGCCATCGGTCTTTCAGATCTCTGTGTGACAAGACAAAAGAGATTACGGAAGTAATTAATTTCCTTGGAGCGTTTAGTCTTCACAGGTTTTCCTGGCTGTTTCTTTTGCATAATATTTCCTCAAAGTTGGTGAATTTTAATTCACCGACGCCGACAAAGGGGGACAAATTCTCATTTGTTTAATTCTCGTTATTTTAGGCAAATGTCTTCCGTTTCATTCGTACTTTTCTATTGTAAAATGAGATCTTAATCAAGATCAGATCCGCGCTAGATTAGAATAATTTTGAGACCATCATAATGGGTCAAAAAAATTTAAATTATTTTAAAAAATGTTACTAAGTATGAGTTGTCCATTTCAGTTGGAACTAGAAGGACACTGAAAGCTAGTTTAGGTCACAATCAGTACACTTTGATACTTTTTCGAAACAAAAAATGATATCGATTTCTCGGAGATTAAGAAAAAGATTCTAACTAAGAAAACGGTGAAGTTAAAACTTTTGATTACCTGACATAAACAGAGACTGGCTGAAGGATCCCACGCCAAAGTCTTCGAGGCATTGTCTTTCAGCCGAGAAGAAGCTGCAGGGAACTGTTGGTAGATGGCAAAAAAAGTGAGTTTGTCTAATGAACACTATTGAGTCAGTTTGTATTTGCTCTTAACCTATCGAAATTGTATCCTAAAAAAATGAAATAAACGGAGCAGCAACTCAAGTTTACTTCTAAACGACAATCGTGGGATGTAAGAGTTTGGCCACGAACTTCAGTCAACACGTGTTGCCTTTACTTTATAACACTTTTTCAGTTATAGAGACAAGCTCCGATGTATAAACCTCTGAAAGAAATGACATATTAAGAGAACAAACCTGTTATCGTCTTGAATAATGTAGCAAAAATTAATCCAAAAGAGGGAACACCACAGCATTTAGCCTTCCAGTCGCTACTTTCAATTCTAATACTGGGTGTGTTCCTTGGTTTTATACCCTCTGGTATAAACGCTGACTAAATTTATTCAGCGCAGTCGAGAAATAATTTTTACAGAGGTGAAAAAAACAAAAAAACAAAAGGAAGTGTTACTTTATGACTGTTCGGAGAAATATGTAAAACCCCACCTTACAACCTGTTGTTTTCGGCTTGTCGGAATTTCATGCAATGTTCTGTACAATGTAATCAAGCAAGCTCATTACCATCCTTAGTTTTCATGGTATTACCAAGGGAACAGTGTTTTTGCTGTCTAGATTGCGGTGGCGGCCGTTCCTAGTTTTGTGATTCTTGCTTCGTTCATCTGAACTGTCATGCACCCTTACGGATGGCCTGAGCACAAATGTTACTACTTGTATTCTTGTAGAAATTTCCTTTTCTTTTTTCCTGTATGACATAGCGAGGGCAAAACAAGACGCATTTTATTGGGGTTTGAACAAAAACGCCTTTACCCGTTGATGAATCGTGTAATTGTCACTTTTAGGGAAAATGCCAACAGGAGGTGAGAGAAGATTATCATCATTTGTTTCCTAGCTTGTCATTGGTGTATTAAACACAACAAAAATAACAAGTTATTTCAGTATTACCATTTCTATACATGGTGTTACTGAGTACGTTTGAATGACTTAAGTTCTATTTTCAGAGCAGAGGTAATTTGGGAAATATCATTATAGTCATCATGTTTCACAGATATCAACAAGCAAAGACTGCAGTTTCGTTTTGAAGCGTTTTTTGGGAGCTGGTATATCATTTCAAATTTTAGCTCCTACTCTTGAAAAAGCTCTCTTTTGGATATCTAGCCTAGATTTCTTAATATAGAGGTTATTTGAAGGGGAAGAATGAGTGTTATAAGAATGAATACTAGGGTTGCGTTCGATTGGGAAATCCGGATTTCGGATTTTGCAATCGAACGCGAAATCCGAAAACTGATTTTACCTGCGAGAAATTCGTCCTCAGGATGGATTTCAATTAAGAAATCCAAATCCGGATTTCATGGATTTCCTTTTTGCCGTTCGACTGCGAAATCCGAAAAAGGATTTGCAAAACTGTTCTCGTGAACAACGAGGTTCTTTTTGTTAATTATGCGTGCGCGTGCAAGACCGCTATTCTAAAGACAGTTTAACTTTTAATTAGCTTGACGCTACTTTTCTTGCATGCCGTTAAGTGCTTTTTTTACGCATCCTTTACGGCATCTTTACTAGTTCAACTTTACGCGCCTTTACGATAGGAATCAGGTAAAGTTTAGTAAATTTCACTTTTCGTGCTGTATTCTGAAATCCTTTTTCGGATTTCCCGATCGGTAGAAATGAAAATCCAAAAAGAGATGTCTCAGTATGATCTCAGCGTTGAAATCCGTTTTCGGATTTCGCGTTCGATTGTAAATCCGAAATCCGGATTTTAAAATCTAAATCCAGATTTCCCAATCGAACGCACCCTAGTAGTATCGCAGAATAGACCTGGTCATGGTTTTCGACGCCATCTTGACGGGTAGGCAAACGCGTGAGAAATTACAGTGTTTGTATGAGAATCTAATGTCGAATGATTTCCGTAGAACGGCTGTTCTGAAAAATATAAGAATTGTAAACTAAAGCTTCACTCCTAAGAATTCTACTGAAAAAATTTGAGGGCGTTACATGGGCTAGAAGACCTAGAACCACTTTTTAAAATTTTCTATACATTTGTCTGTAAGTTAAAGTCCCGGGAAAAATTACAGACAAATATATGGAAAATCTAAAGCAAAATTCTGGAGAAATTTAAGCAGTTTGTCACCAGGTTCAGTTTTTCCTTGATATAAGGAACCTTGAAAAGCACGTTATACGATCTATATGTTTGGAACCTGTCCGGCTTGAGAAAGTGAAACATCTATCATTCATAAAAATTTATAACGTCAAAATGTCAACTTTTGACACGTTCATTTCACTCACTTTCGTTGGTATTTGGGTATGGTAATGAATGATGTGTAAAGGAAAGGAGATTGTAATTTTAATAAACCAACGACGAAATTGATCCGAGGCTTGGGGGAATAAAACTTAACAAAATATTGTATAATTCATTGCTGGGCCTCAAGATATTTGTTTAATTTGTTTTATTCCCTCAAGCCTGGGAGCCAAGTACGAATTTTAACATATCAAAATTGAAATATTTTTTTGCGTTTACTTTTAAGATTTCTGATCGTGTCAATATTAGAACTTAAAATTCTTTCAGATAGAACTTCCCCGTTCGGCTTCTTCTTTTGGGAACTACGAGCCTAGTCCCTAAGCGTTCTCTCTTGACCCGTTGTCCGCGCGAAGTCTGGGAAAGAGCGGGCGAGGGAACGCGGCGAGTATCTCCCGGTGACGTCACAGCTCACGGTAGAGTCCAGGATTGACCGCGCCGAGAACGCCTAGGGACTAGGCTGGGGAACTACCGTCCTCGGAGACCCAGGGGCGGTCAGTCGGGCCGAGAGAAAAGGCGCGACAAAAGTTTTCAAACACAGGCGGAAAAGCCCCTCGGTACCGACTCTCACCGGACCATTTCCAAACGGTCAAGCGATTGCTTGCTCCTGATTGGGCACAAAAAATGCTTTGTATTATTGTGACCAATCGGCGAACAGCTTTCACAAATTTATCATCTTATAAGAAAGAAAGGGTAATAAAACTATTCGTGTTCTTCAATGGCTGCCAAAACGTTGTGGTTTGACGTACGAGTCAATGAAATTTGTGTAAAATTTCGCTTTACCGGAAGTGGATTTTGAGCCCCGAACGGGCAAAATAAGTTTTCTCGAATTTTAACAAAAGAACACGTTATTTTGGAAAACTAATTACAGTGTGTTTCATTACTCTTAAGAGTTATCGATGAGCCAAAAGTGAGCGAAATTCGAATTTTGAATTTGTGCCACAAAAAGCCAATTTTTGGTCGATATTTACAGACAGTCGCTCCTTAAAGCTGAAACAATTATTAGTTCTCAGTGCGTTTTACCTTATTTCTAATTCTTAATAAAATCCAAGATGGCGACCATGTTTGGAGACGTCACAGACCTCCAGCAGCACCACCACCCATAAAATATACCTCTTCTTCAAGAGAAGATCAAAGGCTTTCTACTGAAGGCAAAATCGTTTCGAAATATTGTAACATATCAAAAACCCAAGAAGGGTTCCAACTTTCAGGATCCTCTCTAGAAACATAGGAAACTCATCACTCCACCGTGAGGATTTTATATTAGGAATATGCTGAACACCACTAAATACTCTTAGCTGCAATGTATTTTTTTCGTCGAGGAACCTATTTAAGAACCTAAATAGCCTAAATTTGTGCTAAGTACCATAAAAGGGAGGAAATTGCAGGTTGTAATAGTCAGGGGTTTTTATTGTATTTATCATTTTAACCTCAAATTTATTACCAAGCTATAATAAATAAATGGGTTTGTATTGCAGAATGTATTTGAAGAGGTTGTTGCTGAGTGAATACAATGTATATAAAGCATAGTTTCTTTTTTACTATTGAATAAATAATAAAGGCAATAAAATATTGACATCTACTTATTCATTTATTTACTTTTTTCAGGGAAGATGAACTTGATCCTGAATCAAACAAAGTGCAGCTATTTTGGCAAGAACGTTTTCTGATGATACATGTGCATGTACTTAAACAGAATAGTATGAATCTCAAGTACCTTTGTCATAAGAAAATAAAATAAATGGCAGCAAAATCTGAAAAATCGTATTGATGGAAAAATCTTAGCTTTTTACTTTTTGTAGCGGTTTAGAATGCAAACAAACATTGCTTGAGCAACCAAAACAAAGTCATAAATATTTCCAGCCAACATGTCCTCTTGTTAAACATTAGTCTAACATTCCTCTGTTCAAACTCTTATCCATTTTACACGTACACTCCTGATATTCCGATTTGTCTTTGCGTCTATGGGGTCCATGAGTCTTTGATGTCATTGAATGTCTTGATAATTTCCTTTGTTTTTCTTTGAGTTCGCGGACCAGCCCATTCCGAAAACACTCAGTGTTATTTTTTAGTGTGGGCCTACCGCGAACAGTGTGTGCATTTGTAAGTTTAACCCGGGACAACATAATTGAACAATATATTAACACGTTCCTCGAAACGCCGCGGCCAAATGTTATCCAAACCGCCTCTTACTGCTGCTTCGAAAATTTTCGGATCAAACGGTATGCAAATCGTCCCTCATTGGATTATCCACTAGACCTAACTAAATCGACAAATCAGAAAATAAGGAAAAGAAAATGGCCATAAGGGGCCGACCATTTAACTCTTGAGGGAGGGGGTGGGGGTGGGTGATTTCTGGTCATCAAGAATTTTTTTTCTAGCAATCTGGTGGGCAGTATATTTTTTCCCGTAAGCTTTCTATTACATTTGTGCTGCATGCAATTTTTTTCTTCCGACAAGCGCTTGCAGAAAATTTTTTTCAAAATCACCCACCCCCCCCCCCCCCCTCAAGAGTTAAATGGTCGGCCCCTAAAATAAAGAAAACAACAAATTCAGATGACCTCTTAGGGAACACGCAATTAAAACTGTCTTTTTATGATTGGTGCATTTCGATCCTCTCGTCAAAAAAATGTCAGACGCCAATCAGCGGACCTCTTAGGAAACGAAAGTTTACTTCAACGGGTTAACTTTTGAGATCGTGAAAGTGCGATAAAGTGCCGTGCGCTAGCACAGCTTTCTTTCCCACACGCCTGTTACCTTAACTTGAAGATCCTTGTACAAGACGTTCGCATGGCGGACTTTCTCCTCGCTTCGCCTGTTTACTTGCCTTGTTTCCGTTGGCGCGTATTGCGTGCCTATTGCACATTTACGTCAAAACAAGCCGTTTCCATTACTCTATTTGGGCCACGCCCAAATAATAAGATATTGATGATGATGATTATGAGTGACTAATGTTTTAATTCTCCCTATTGTTACACTACTCAATCAAAAAAAGGTGGTGAGCAAAAAGACGAAGATAAAGGTGATGACAATGACGAAATGATGAAAAAAAATCTTGTTTCTTAAACAAATTCTCCTTCTGAGTACCACGGGAAATGTATGTTGACAGTATGGAGAACATGTATGCTATGTAAACAATGATACTGATGTAAAGGGTACCCTGGCACGAGCCATGGTTTACAACTAAGTTTAATCATTTTACAAAAATAGGTAGAGAAGTAAGGGATAAACCAGGCTTAAATAAAAAGAATTTTGTCGTGTGGTGGCCACAAAAAAAGGTTAAAAATAAAAAAACCCTGATCCTCATTTATGCACCATATATATGTAAAACGATATTATAAATTTATATAAATAAGCACTTGAAGCTCCCTTTCTTTGGGATACTTTTGACATTGACAATGCCTTTATACGCTTCTACACTGCAACGCTAATACAGTAGTGAAGTAAAAAGGGGGTTAGCAAGATATGTTACCTAAGGGTTAGTCAATGAAACAAACTCCACCTTAGGCCATAGTTTGAGACACCCAGCGAGCCTCAAAATCTGTTTGTAAGGTGTATGTTTTAAGAAGATAAATAGTACATTTGTATTCTAGTCTTGGCTGCAAGCATTGTTCGAAATGTTTACAGCAAACAATGTATAGATGTGAGGTTTGGCCAAGTTTCCATTTTAAAAGGACTCAGAACTCTGTCTTCTTCACACTGCTTAAACTCTCTTTTAATAGCTGGCCCTCAGGGGCTTATCCCATTCAATTCAATGTACCTATCAGTATGGCGAAAAATATGACATTATGCTGCAATATTCCCTATCACGGCTAAGGAGGAGGGGGCGGGGGTGTTTGTTATATCGTTCCCTTTTATTAATTTTACAGTCCCAATTAACATCTACATGTACAAATAAAAACTTAATTAACCCTTATCATCAACAATTGTTCTCCCACTTGCTCCCTGATCAACAACCAAACTACAAAATTTCAAAATTAAAATCAAGCATGGCTGATTTAGTCCACCAAAAAATATTCCCCTGATTAAGTATTATATATATGCTATAATATATTCAACTCCGCAGTCTCTAGCTGACAGAGAACAGTTCTTTCAGTTGGTTCATGGTGTCTTCTGGACAAGTAACTTTGTGTCCCTTTGTTCGCTCATCCATGAAAATTTCATAGTCATTACCACCCTGAAAGTGAATATGAAAATGGTTAAAAAATACACATACAAAGTCAAAAATATACAATATTACTTAAATATTTTTTCTTGCTATTATTATTAATATTTAAACAAGACTGTAGCTATTATTATTAGAATGTAAGAGATAATAGCACAGGTTTTGTATACAGCAACAATAATGCTGGAATTTTAGGATTGATCCTTATTATCTTGGATTGATACCAGCAATGAGTCGTCTGTTGGACAGGTTGAAGGTTACAGTGCGACCAGGAAAACAGTGAAATAATTCAGCAATGTTTATTGTGTTATGACCAATCACAGCAAAGATGAGAACACACAAACTAGCCACAAAACCACAAACTAATCAACGTTCTTGCTTGCAGTTTAGTTTTTTCACGTCTGGGTGGCTTTTTACTTGCAACACAATAACATTCCAGAAATATTTCTGGTTTTCAGGGTTTTCCCTGTTTGACTGCAACAGTGAAAAGTGCACTTACAGAGGCTTATCCAGCAGTTTACAGGAAATCCACTTTATTAGAAACAAACGTATTCAAATAGAACGTAACAGAATTAACCAGCTCAACTAGCAGGAAGCAACGCGAGGCAACCAAAAACATATCCAGCGCCCAGGCAGGACTCGAATCTGGGAATGTCGGATTGCAAATCCGATGCACTGATCACTCCGCCATGCTGCTTCCCAACAGTCAAGAGGGCAGACTGGCCAAGACCCGCGCATTGGATTGCAACCTTGGGGGTCCAGCTTCAAGTCCTGCTCTGGCCACTAATATTGATCTCATGGCTTAAAGTTAATTTTACCTTGCCTGGCAGACTGTTAATGTCATTCTAAGGTTTCAAAAAACTGGCCATGTGATAAATGCAAATAATAATTATTATCATTTAAAGCAAATTTTCTTTCTTTTCATTGGCCGAAAGCCAACCATGTGACCTGCAAATAACTGCCTACAAATAATGGTCTGCTCATGCGCAATGCCGTCAACAGTGTTTGGCTGCAAATGATATTCTGCTCATGCGTAAAGGAAACCGTGCTTTTCTCCTTCTTGCAATCACTCTTGCGTGAAAATGGCAAATCGCTTTGCTTCCCAAGGATATTCATTAAAAAAACCAACTCGGCGATCGAATGATAACACAATATTATTATTGAACTCGGTTATCGCAAAATATCGTGATTTGATAGTGTCTTGCAGATCAATTATTTGCCGAAGCCGAACTGCTCACCACAGACAAATCACTATATTTTGCTCAACCTCGTCCAATAATATTGTTAATTGTTTGTTATACACAGCAAGAGAGTACTGCACCTGATAGCACTTATCCCCAAAGAAATGAATTTCCTTGTAACCATCATTTTCCACATGCTTCAGGCAATAAGTCTTGTCCCAGCCTTTTGGGAAGACATCAAAACTTATCTGACCTCCTATACTGAGCTGTAGTCCATAATCTGCAAACTCTTCTCTCAAAACAGACACAAATTTATCCCTAACTTTGTGAACCTGTGAAAAATAACAATTAAAGACCAACTGAGAAGTATTCTATACTTACATTTTGGTCCCAAATATAGCTAAAAACATGGGAGCAGCTATTGTCCTTTCTATCACAAAACAGGTTGGTCTGTCGGTTAGGGAGAGATGCTTAGATGTGAAAAATGTTAAGATCCACTTACTTTGTCATACTCAAAGAATGCTATTCTTTCTTCCTGTGAACAATTTCTTCCTATTGGTGAAACATTTATCATTCCATTTCGAAACTCTATGAATGTTCCTCTGCAAGAAAATAAAAGCCATAAAATGTGGTAGTTGGACAGTTAACAATAATATTATTGTATAAATCGTTTCTCACCATCACGCAACAAAAAAATAAATTGGAAACCGTCCAGTGGAAGAAGCCAAGAAAATGAAAGGTTATAAAACACATATATAAACAATTTGATCAAGTCTCAGGTCTTCGTAGCCCACAGTTTCTGAGTTATGCCATAATGGTGTACCGTTTTGGTGCACCAATATGGCCCCCGGAAATAAAAAAAAACATCTGGAGTTCACTTTCTCTATAGAAGCTCTTTCTTTCCCGTGGAGAACAAGCATATGTGTGCATAAACATATCTTCTAATACTTGAAATGGTTATACGGCTGAAAATCAAGAAGAGAGACTTTTCAATGAGACAGCATTCCTATTTTGGTGTCACACACTGCGAAAACTCGGAAGTTCAAATTGCTGTATTTTCGAAATGAAACATGCTACTGGAATGGAAACTTGTATAAAGATTTACGTTTTGTTTATCTTCAACCTAGTGTAAAAAAGAATGAGTAAAACCTCAATATTTTGACTTAACAATTTGATTATGTTACTGAGAAAACCATCTATTATTGGAGATGAGAAAAGAAATGTGTACATGTACAATGTAATCACTCCCCTACCCAGTCCCACCCCCACAGATCTTCTCTATGACTGCTTAATAGTTACCTGGTACAAGCAAGGGTGTGCAAACTTAATTCCTGGGATGTATAAAAATTATGTCAAAAGCATTTTGTTGACCATAATAAGATACACCATCATTACCTCTTTAGGAATAGGTACATGTACACTGTACAGTGAATATGTCAAATTAAATGAAATGCTTACATGTATCATGGGTACTTGAGCACTATTAAGGGTAAAAAGGGTTCTAACTAAGATTTCAAGTTGCAGGGTGAATACAACAAGTAGGTGAGGAATCAAACAGCTTGGGGTTTCTTTTTGTTCTGTTTTTCTTCTATTTTTCTACTGGGGGCTACATCCATGGTAGCTGGGGAAAATCCTCAGCCCCTGCTTGTTAATAACAGCTCTGGGTAAACATTAATTTTAGTTTAAAGTTGAGTAAATGCCTCACCTTCTATAAATTGCCTCTATTTTACTTTATGCAGGTAGTTTTTATGCACATATGCATGTAAAAATTACATGACAGTGGAAACCCACTGCTTTATAACCACCAGTTTGTATAATCTGTTGGGCATCCAAAACACGGTTCTTAAGGCTTCTCATCTCGAGTGAATACAGTGTATACCAAAGGTTATTCTAGCGCTATCAGTTGATTGCCCTGCTCATTTCAAATTCTGCCCAGAACACATTATTGTATTGGGAAGTACATTTTGGCATTGACTGTCTCAAGAGTCATGGTTATGATAGAGACTGCTATGAATACTAACTTGAATACACTTGCTTTTAAAATTTTATGCATTTGTTGACTCTTACCTTTTTACAGGAATATCTAATTCTGCAATGTACTTTAAGCAGAAATTGATGAATGTTTTAAGCTTTTCTTCACCCATAAATGTCTTGATATCCTAATATAAAAAAAATAACACTTCTTAAACACATCATTACTACATGAAAAAATACAAAAAAGAATAACATCAATCAATGATGTCTAAAAGTCCATTTCTGAATTACTTTGAGCCTCCTTTTCAAAGCAAATTCTGGTGTTTGTTATAACCTATGCCATGAGAATGGTTGTGCATCAGGACTTTCTTTAAATAGAAATTTAGGGCAGCCTGTTCAAAACAAGTTGAAAGCCAGTAGTTTTTCCGCTTTCAGTGAAATACAAGTATATTTGCTGCCTAATCAGAACTTACATGTAGGTTGAATGAATAAACAACACACAAATTAAGGCCTTAGCCTTGCCACACTACTCTAACTGGTTATCACGACCAACACGAAAGCTTCGGCTACTTTGGTCACCGTGCACATATCAACAAACTTGTATATTATATTGATTTTTCATCATTTGTTAACCTACTGATTCTGTAAGCCATCTTATACTGTATGAACTTGAATATTGCGAAATAAACTTGAACCTTGAACCTATTCAAAAAAATTGACTGGGTTGTTAAGGTGGATTTCAACTGTCACATACCTTTTTTTGTGTGCTTTCAGGTACGTGTGTAAATAGAATAAGAGGCAATGTATGAAAGGTCCTACATAAACACATAAAAGTTGAGCGACGTTCAACCCTTCCATTTACACATATTTTCCCATGCAATGTCTCTATCTTATTTATGCGTGTAAAGTTTATCTGCGTACGGATGTGAAAATTATGTGACAGTTGAAATCCACCTTTAGGGTAACTTGAAAATGGGCTCTCCTTTTGCTCAAAAGATCACAAGATGCATTTTACTAAAATAAAATAATTGATCCCTAAATAATTTATTTTCATTCAAAAAAAAAAAAAACAAGCTTCAAATTTAAGCATGATAACACCTTTGTAGAAGAAAACCTAGCAAGCTCACATGCCTGGTTAAAAAACCAGCTCAGGAGGTTACTGAAGGCCTCAGGTAATCATAAGCTGATCATAAAATAACCTGACAGAAGAAGAATTATGTTCACTTCATTTATAAGGTGAAACTAGAATAAATATTATTATTCCACCAACCTGCCTATGAAACAGTTCTCCATTCTTGTAGGCTACCAGCCCATTTTCAGGGAAAACATAATCATACAAAGTAGTGACTGGAAAATAGAAAACAATGCGTTTCATTTAATACCACGCCAATTGGTACTTTACTGCAAGGATTTCAAGGGCAATAAAATAAATTTTAAGGGAAATCTTACCATTGTCCCCTCCCATTTGTTCTTCGAGTTTTGGAAAGTCGGATCCTCCAACCAAGGCGACTACGACCTTCTCGCGAAGTTTCTTCATAAATTCCTTCATTTCTGGGGTGACTACCTGAACAAAATATGAAACCGAGAAAGATGCTGAGATCGCGCTTTCTGTCAGACTTTGTGTAGGTCGACGGGAAGCCGTTTAAAATATAACGTCACAATTTACACCCTTTTTTAAAAGTAATAATGAACGATCGCTAAAACGTACCAATCTGGCTGGAGTAACCGTGCCATCTACATCAAATAAACACAGAATATCTCTTGAGGAGTTCACAGCAGCCATTTTGTCGATCAATGTTCGCAGACCGGAAAACTTTGATCGAAGGCGCTCGCGACACGTCACCACGCACACCTCCAAAATAAACCAATCTCCACGCAGCATTCCTCCCAGGGGACTTAAATTTTACCACGGTGATATTGAACACTTTTGTAGCCAAGACAACAGCTCCTCTCATTTTCATATTCCCTTCGAGGCTCGCTTTTCAGACCTTTTCCTCGTTCCCTGGTTGCAGTTGCGTTGGAGCAAGAGAGAATGAGCTCATTCTCTCTTGGTTGGAGTTAGCACTCCCGTGAGCTTTAGCGTGAACGAAGTCAAATCGCAAGAAAAAATAGGAAGGAGGGTTGGGGTGCTTTCTCCTCCGCGTAACATCAGGGAGCCAATTAACCGGCTCATTGTTTCATCGAACTCCCCTCCTCACCATCCCCCCCCCCCCCCGCCTCCCCCCCAAAAAAGAGAAAGAAAGAAAGAAGAAAAAAGAAACCATGTGAAATTCTCATTATAAAATCTGAATTTACTGACAAATTACAAAGTAAAAAATCGGAATCGCTGGGACAAAAGCAAGTTTTATTCTCGGCAAGGTACTTCCCAATGGCCTATAGGGGGAGTTAGCCTGAAAAGGTACGCCTCTTGGTAGGTGCCTTGAGGTTTATAAAAAAAGTAGGGATTTCCGATAAGTTGAGGTAAAGGACGCGGTAAACTGAAGTGTGAATAAAAATTACTGAAAAAAAAATTGGAACGCAAAAGCCGTACAATATAAAAATGCTATTTTTTGTCCAAACAAGTAGCCTCTATGCACTAGTATAGACAGTGGAAAGCCCCGCAGCCCCATACTCGGGAAATGTGCACGGGCAGTTTGCTGTTGGGGATAATGAGAAGATTAAGACGCTTGTCACATTTGTCTTCATCTTTATTCCCAAGTGGTAAACTTCCTGTGCGAATGTGATGGCAAGTCTAAAAAGCTTAAATAAAATACCAAATACAAGGGTTTTCATTGCAGCTGAAAAAAATGTATGGTTAGAAGTATTGAAGTTGGTGGCCTTATTTCTCTTCAAAACAGAAACCTGCAACGCTAAAAACTCTTGAGAGTTTTTCGTAGAAGCTATATTTTGCTTTGTTAAGATTTGTTTCCAAAAGAGAAAGACATATACCGGTTAAGTTTGATGAATAGAAGTCCTTTAATATTACCACGCACTCAGCATAAAGTTGTTCTTCTTGTAGTGCTAACTATGTTCGCCGTAGGTTTCTGATTACTCTGTTTTTTGCAATAAAGCTTTAGGTAGGAATATCCTTTCAGATATAGTCTGTCGGCACTCTACCTCTATTCGTGCGTCAACTTTCACAAATGTGTTAGCATAGCATTTTAAGGTTAAATTTGACCAGCATTTTGTGCAGCGAGTTCTACGGTCGCTCTGAGGCTTATTTGCTGAAGTTAGGGAAAAATCTGTCTTGGGATTTCGAAGTTATTTACATTTTTCGTAAAAATGTGGTTGTAAATATATGCCGATATCTCAATGGTTTTCATATCAACAAGAAAACAAATAACATTTTTTTAAAGTTCTATCATTATGTATTCGGTATGCCAAAAATCATAGAAATCGGTTGAATCTTTCATTCTGAAAAACGCAAATCAAAAACATAACCAACACGCATATAAATAGGTTCGGGCCACCTTAAATCCAGAGAACCAGTGTCGCTGAAGCCACACGTATTGAGTTTGACTCCCTTCAGTGGTGAAGGGAGTCAAAAGGTTTACTCATGTCCATTGCTAACAAGTAAACCTTCTCCTTAATGTCGAGGGCTTTCCTCCATTCTTCAACGAAGCCGATTAACGTGGACTCACAGCTATGCTGTTTTCTATAGGCTGAGCTAGGATAAGTTGGGATCTGTAGTGAATTAGTGGAAGAAGGTGACCAGGGGATGCCCACAGTGCTCTGTATTTGGACCTCTCATTTGGAACATCCAAAATGATTTGACGCTTTTCATCTTTAACTAATTAATTATTTTTTAAATTTATTCTTGTTAACATATTTTAGTGTCCCCACTTAGTGGTTCTACACTACCATTACAGTTTGACACTTAAATTAAGGTATCTGATCATCATCAACAACATCATCATCAACATTGTACAGTAATTTTGTTGACGTACGGAATTGACCTGCATAGCGGGGAATTTACTTCATTTCATGAGAAGGTAGGCCCGGTCTAATGCCCCGATATTCCCCGGGTATTGGGGTTCGGGGCTTTCCAGTGCTTAGTGTGTTGCGAAGGCGAAGTGAGTCAGGCGATTGAATTGTGTCCGAGAAATCCCTAAAAAAAAGAATTCACTCCTTTTCAAATCACCGGACTCCCGATTTATTCTATGAAAGTATTAATTTATACAAAAGTCGTTTTATAGTTGAACACAGTCAATTCTAAGAATCTATCTAATAAAAACTTCGGGGAGCTTATTCCGCCCCCTAAATGTTGTCATTGCCTCATTGCTTCTTTCACGAGTCCCGCAACTGAAGTGCTTTGCTAATTGCTGAGATTTAGCTAAGGAGGGCTAAAAAGTCTTACACAAATATACTGTATAGTGCCCATAAAACCGTTATTTTGAGAACATGTAAACATGTTTGTGTGATTCGCGCTGCGTTTTCCTGCGTTTTACAACCTTCAAAACGAGAAGACCCTGGGGACGAGGTTGCTAGTACCCAGGACCTTCTTCTAACGCTTCACTCTGCTAACAGTAATGGCTGGGAAATGGCGAAACATGGCTGAAATCGCCATTGCTATATTATCTGTGGTGTTGATTACCTTTGGTAATCCACGATTTGACATTATGGCCAAATTTAGAGATCCTCTAAAAGGGAAAAATGTGATTTTGAAGGAGGACCAGCTGGACGACTCGAGTAAGTTTTAACCTAGCGATGAACTGTTATAGTAAAAATTGAGCTATTATTAAACACTTTACTCAAGCTTAAACTTATTTTCAGTGTTCTAAGACAAAATGGATGAAACGTTTTACAGTACTGTAGATTATATGACAGTTTTTTATTCCTTTCGAAGCAAAGACGGAAAAATGAATTAAGCTAAAGCTTATATGTAAGATTATAAAAGAAAGTATAAGGCTTAATTTGCCTTTTTTCTTAATTAATTTGGACAGGCATTAAGCTTATACTCTTGCTCAAGTTTTGGTTTGAATCTTAAGAATAAGCAAAGTTGTAAGGCTATATGAGAAAGTCACCTATATATAAAAAATGTACAAGGTGAAATGGTGTCGTTGGGGCTTGATTAATTAAGCCTTTTCTAAGATGAGTTACAGTACCATGAACGACTATCGCCACGCCATTTTAGCGTAAGAACTTAAGCTTATATGCCAATCCTTTTCGCAATTGAGATAACTTCAATGTTTTATTCTGCTATCAAACTTGATGATGTCTGTATTTTTCTGGTCTTTGCCAGTAAAATTCCCATAGTATTGAAATCTGATCAGTACTGCTTATTTGGATGTTGTTTAATAGTCATTGTAACACAGGTTTAATACTTGTTCTGATCAAAATTTTGTGGCTTTGCGATAGAGTGCCTTCAAGGAATGGTTGGTTTATTTGTCAAGAATGCAGTACTCACAACCAAAATGACAGCATCAACCTTCCAGGCTGGCAACCAACCTTACTGGGCTCGTTTGAAAGCAACCCACTGGTGGATACCTTCTGTTCATGATAAATTTCAGTACTTAAAGGTAGATCTTGGAAGCTTAACTGTAGTTTGGAAGTCTGCCATCCAAGGCTCTGGTGACACCACAACGATGGGAGCCAGGGTGACTTCATACTTCCTTTACTATAGTAAAGATGACACCATTTGGTATCCAATACTTGAAAAAGAAAACCCACGGGTATGATAGCTTGCAATTTGCTTTTTGTTATTAATATAAGTAGCTTTCACTGCTGCGACCTAGAGGTAATCACTTCAAGATGTAAGATAGGATGTCATTGGTTATTTAGGTTCCAAAGACTAAAAAAAATATATTGTTCCTGCATAATGGAGAATGTGAGTTATTTTTTGAGTTATTTGTTGGCCATCAACAAAGAGAACTTCAGAAAAAAGAGACCTTGTGTAAGCAGTTCATTTATAATTTTTGCTGTTGGATGTATTAACCTTACATTTAGGGGTAATATGAGGCAATAACTGCTATACCAACAAGAAAGCTCTCTTTTAATTATAACTACATTGACAATAAGAGTTAGGTAACAGTGAGGACAATTAAATTGTGTTCTAGCTTCTATATTAGTGAAGTTCAAGGTTGTTTGACAGCTGTCTTTCAGTCATACTAAAAAGGGATTTTGTATCATGAATTCTTGTCAAGTTTTGAAACATAGGTAATTATGTCAATGAAATATTGCTGGATAGAATCTGATTGGTTCTTAACAAAGCATATTTGTTGCTTAATTTTCCTATTTGAAACACCAAAACTGTCTGATTTGACCTGTCCAATTACCAGAAGCTATGTAATCTGACAGCTCAACGGCCAATGAAAATCAAGTAGCAAATGTTATTAGCCAATGAAATTTAACTACATAGCCCATAATCAATCAATACCAACAAAAACATAATGAGTGAGAAGGATGCGTGGTAAAGAAAAATGGATGAAATCAACCAGTCATGCAAACAACCTTTAATCAGATATTTGTTATTGCCATATTTAATTTTAAAAGCATGTTTAAGAAAGTTCATGCAGTCAGACTTCCACATTGTGATTTCACCAAAAGTTAATTTTGCAAGAACTTTGTACTTACATTAACGATCATATTCAAATACTTAGATTCCTGCATTATTGTTATTGACATAATAATAATAATAATAATAATAATAATAATAATAATAATAATAATAATAATAATAATAACAATAATAATAATCCTTGTGGTTATGGTAGAAAACATTAAGAAAGTATCAGAGAGAGCTACTATGACAGAGATTCAAAAGATCTGCATGCTGGGATCTGCACGAATCCTCAGAAAGGTGCTCAGTGTATGAACAGAATGATTGACTTGAGTGACTGACGCTCTAGGTGCATGGTTTGCGCCTGGCTGATGCACAAAAAGAACACAAGCAAAGACTGTGATAAAAGAGATAATAATAATATACAATATAATAAAAATACTAACTGGTAGGTAGGACTTGTGTTTTACAAGTATTCAGAGGTAATTGGGGAAGTCATTTGATGGTGATTTGAAATTACTGATGCCCAATAATACTCCTCTTAGAGACAAAGATTTTTTTATTTATTTTTTCTTTACTGACAACAATACACAGCCACTGAGAAGC